>NC_139631.1:29634773-29642273 GCF_964638095.1 Poromitra crassiceps | reverse complement strand
TTCAGTCCCTCTGCACCGATGCTCATTTTTTGTTTGTTTAATGTAGTTTGTGTTGTCTAGTTATTTCCCCTTATTTTTAGTCAATAAATGATTGTTTTAACTTTTACTTTGGTATGTGACCCCTTTGTTACTTGCTTGAGCCGGGTTGTAACATAAGGGGAGTCATACACCAAAGTAAAACTTGAAACTATAATTCATCAAAGACATACTAAACACCTTTTCCACTTTTTTTCTGCTGAAAATTAATGTATATGGGAATTTAGTACTGTTGTTGATGAATGCAGGTCAAAACTCAAAATCCTGACATTTAGTATAAATTTTAGTTATTCTTCATGTTTTATCATTACCTATGAAGTGAATGCCCTCCCCAAGTCAAAACTCCTGTTCTAAATTCAAATTCCCTGCTTCTTCCTATTTGCTAAAATGCTTGGTTGATGTGACGTCTAAAACTAAAAGAGGAAAATAACTAGACAACGCAAACTACATTCAACAAACAAGAACAAAAGGTGCATCGGTGCGGAGAGAGAGAAACTGAATAGTGGGAGGGTCGTCACACTTTTAGATGTTTTATTACAGAAAGTGTATGAAACCCATGACCAAAATAGACATTGTGTTACTTATGGTTGGAATTCTAGTAAAAAAAATTACCCTTTTTTGCTGACCCCACTTTGAGAACCACTGGTGTAGTGTAATACAACAGTAAGCTACATCATAGTACAATATAATATATTATTGTGTACTAGAAATTCCTCTCGTGACGCGCGCTCATTTCTAGGGTAGAGACTCTGGAGACGATGCGCCATGGGCGCACTGTCCAAACTCATGCCAGCTTAGTGCAACCGGAGTTCCTCGAGCCAATTTCTTGTCATCAGTGATGTCACTCGAGCCATTGTGTCATCACTGATGGATGTCGCAATGTCTATGTGAGTGTAAAGGCGTAAAATACATCAAATATCAACTTCAAGAAGGCATTCGATTCTATCCATCAGAGCAAGATGATAAGAATCTTGAGGGCCTATGGAGTACCACCCCATCTGCTCTGTCCGTGCAATCGACTCAATGCACATCAACACACATGCTACAGTGATACACCGGACGGTGAAACCCCTTGGCTCACAGTTAGAGCAGGGGTTCTACAAGGGGATACACTAGCCCACTTCCTGTTCATCATTGTCATTGACTTTGCATTGCGGAGAGCCACAGTCGGGCGAGAGGCTGAGCTCGGATTTACCATCATACCGAGGAGGTCACGACGCCATCCAGCAGATGTTGAGACAGACCTGAGGCCTGGACGTTGCGGATGACCCCAATGCACTGCTCTCTGATGAGGTGGGACAGGCACAAGAACTGCTCCTCCAAGTGGAGGCTGAATGGACTCAGGTGTGCCTCTGCCAGGTGCTAACAAGACAGAGGTTGTCATGTACAACACACCTGAGCATGCGCCCCTGAAGACAATGGAGGGTCGAGAGCTGAAAGAGGTCAAGGACTTCAAATATCGTGGGTCCTGGATCAACTCATCTGAGCAAGACATCAAATTATGAAAGACAAAGGCGTGGAAGGCTCTCAATGACCTGAAGAAGACCTGGGGCGAAATGGGTCAAAATCTCCTTCTTCCTTGCCACCATGAAGTCTGTCCTGCTCTACGGCTGCGAATCATGGACCCTCAGCCCCACCCTTGAGAAGTCCCTCATTGGCTGCTACACCTCCATGTTGTGGGTGGCACTTGGCATCTCCTGGTAGGAGGATAAGAACAAGACCATCCGTTACGGCGAGCGCCCAAGAGTTGGTGACAAAATAGCCACACGTATGCAGCTGGTAGGTCATTGCCAGAAGCACTAGCTCAGGGCCTATCAAGTTCTCCTGTGGGAACCAACTCACGTTGAGAAGAGGCAAGTAGAAGACCTTGTATGTCGGCTACTGAAAAAGGACACAGAGAAGAAGGAGAAGACCAGTGAGCTGGCCAGGAGTGTGTGGAGCAACCTTTTGAAAGTCCAGCTGAGGCCGGCCAATTTAGTTAGGTTACAGTGTACATACATATACATATGGTACGTATATACATACATAGCATACAGTGCAGTGCAGAATTGAGTTTACTCGTCATTTTCTTAGTTCTATAAATGTTTATGAGGTCAATTTATATTACACAGTACTTAGTATTCATGTAAGTTACATAAAAAATGGGTTACTTAAATAAGTTTAGTATAGTATCGTATAGTATAGTAAACAATCTGCAACTTGTGCACCTGTGCCATCATTCCAATGTAAATAGCCATAAACTGGCAAAAGGCTGAACTGCCAGAAAGCAGAACAGTTCTAGAGGTAAAATGTTTAAAGGATACAACTAGCCCCACTAAAATCTTTTTAATCTGTGCAAACTAACTTTACAGAAAATACACACACACACACACACACACACACACACACACACACACACACACACACACACACACACACACACACACACACACACACACACACACACACACACACACACACACACACACACACACAAATACACATTTCAGTGCTTAACAAGCATTAGTCAACTTGTTTTATGTAAACCTGGACACATTTGAGTGCCTGGTTGTTTCAATAATAAAATATTGATATTTGGCGCCAGTGTATCGAATATTTCTCTATATGATTTAGTAGCTATTAGTAGTACTACAAATATTTTGTGCCTCACACGCTCAGTTCTAGCATGCTTCGTGAAGCACTTCAACTGCGCCGCTGTGTGGAACCGCCACCGGCCGCATTATTAGTAGTCATAGCATTGAGATAGTGTCATATATATATATACGTACATACAGATCCTTTCCAAAAAATTAGAATATCATGGAAATACCATGGATGACCGTGGGCTTCAACGGATTGTAAAGCAAAGACGATTAAAAACTTTGGCGGAGATTCAGAGGGAGTGGACTGAGGCTGGAGTCAGTCATAACCGGTCATAACTGAGAAGTAACTGCTGATTTTCTTCACACTATTCTAATTTCTTGAAATACTGTTTTGGGGGTTTTCTGGAGCTGTAGGCCAAAATGATGAAAAATGAAACAAATAAAGGCTAGAAATATTTCACTTTGTGTGTAATGAATCTATAATCTATGAAAGTTTCACTTTTTGAAAGGAATTGTGGAAAAAACTAACTTTTCCATGATAATCTAATTTTTTGGAAAGGATCTGTATATATTTATATACAGTATATAGTGGCAGTGGACACTGATGGATCAGTAGTAACACAATTCCCATTCAACATAGCATGATTGGGTGGTGGAAAAGAAATTCAAATTTTTGTTTCTGGAACATCAATAATATTTACAAATAATAAATAATATTTTTACAACTTGTATCTTGCATCAGACATGAACAGTTAATTGATCTGATGAGAGCGATGTTCACTTTCAAACGCTCTTTCAAATCGTTGAGCCCCCTAGAGGTGTCGTGAGCTTTAATGAATGAAACATCTGTGATGGGAGGTGCCCACTTGATAACCCCCCTGACATACCCGCCCTCCCCCCACCCACCCCCGCCTTCCATTCACACTCAAGCCAGCTTTCGATATTGATGCTCATCCATAATAGCACAAGGAGTAGTTACATCACATCCTGTGTATTGGTAAATGGCTTTAACTACAATATGTGTTATCTGCCATTAACACTTAACACAATCACCACATTAACTAAATGGACTCACCCCCATCTATAACAACCCCTTCTCAACACTGAAAAATAAAATAAAAAATAAATAAAATAACAGGAGTTACCAGAAAGAAAACAATTAGTTGCTGTACTGTCAGTAAGTCTATAGTTGTTGAGTTTGCGGCTGGGTAATAACAGAAGAGAATCAGCGCTAAACAAAGAGAATTCAGTCTTTCCATGGTGTGTATCCTCCTCTTCAACACAGTGCTGAGATATGCAGGTCTGTGGAAGATGCACATAATTACTTCAGAGGCGGGGCGCTTTATTTACATATGCAATATGCATAAGCAAGGTTACTGTCAGGGTGAAATAACCGCCAGATAGAAAGACAGAGAAGGAGGGGTGCTCTGTGTGTGTGTGAGACTGTTGGTGGTGGAGAGAGGGTGCGGGGGGAGTAGGGGAGGCAGAAAATTGGTGTTATCAATATTTAACCAACCCTTCCAGCATATTTATGGCAGACAATAGTGCAGACATGCAACTGTCTCATGTGAGTGGAGGTGTATTTATTACAGGCTGGAATAGAGGCTGTAAATAGGATGTTCATTGATATAGCCATGTCACATTTTAATGAAATCAGTGAAGAGCCTACCACTTAGTATACCACAGTATCAAAGTTGAGTCTCCCCCAAAAAGTAACTATTAATAAAGGACAAGTTCACCCAAAAATGAAAATTCTCACCCTGGTGGAAGGACAGCTGAAGCTTTTTAGTCCACAAAACATTTGAGAGTTTCACAGCAAAACAACATTGCAGAATTCTAGTAAACAATTGAAGTGGATAGTGACCAACTTTGAAATGTTAAAAACAAAAAACAAAACACACATACTGCTCACCTGGTGTAATCCAAGTCTCCAAAAGCCCTGAGATGCCAAGTTGACTTGAAACGACATTATTTACACCCTGTTTTAGCTGAAATCGTTACTATAGCTACGTCCTCCAAGAAGGTGGGGGGCGGATACTGTATAGCCTGCTACAGTGAAGATTTCAGCTAAAACAGGGTGTCAATTATGTCTTTCTCAAGTCAACTTGACACCTCAGGGCTTCTGAAGACTTGGATTATGCCAGGTGAGCAGTATGGAGGCACGTTCTTTAAATGTGTTTCTTCTTTTTTTACATTTGAAAGTTGGTCACCACCCACTTCAATTGTCACCCATTCAACAGACTGTTTTGCTGTGACACGCCACAAATGTTTTGTGGACTAAAAAACGTTACCCGGCAATGGGGTGAGTAGATAATGACTGCATTTTCATTTTTGGGTGAACTTATCCTTTAACATATCTAATAACTGTGTGTTATATATGTAACCCCGAATACATCACAAATACTCATTAGAGGGGGGGGGGGGGACTACATATGGCAAACAGATGTATGTAATTCAATCGGTTTTGGGGGGGGGGGACGTCAAAAAAGCTATGAAAAGGAGGAAAAGAAATAAAATGTCTGGGTCTTTTTTTCACAGACCCATGGCCTCTCTCCCAAAATGTTTCCATGTGTTGTGTCTGAGCACACTGCGAGCAAAGAAGGAAAACATTCTCTCCTCCAAACCACATGCAACAGATTCTTTCTCAAGCCAAATAAATCAACCCTGGGTTTCAGATCATGTGACACTTTTTGTGCTTTGTGTTATTCCCAACATATCCTGTTTCAACTCCCCCCATCCCAGCTCTCTCACTCTCTCACTCACTCACACACACACAAGCACGCACGCGCGCGCACGCACACACACACACACACGCACACACGCACGCACGCACACGCACGCACACACGCACACACACACGCACGCACGCACGCACTCACTCACACACACAAGCACACACGCGCGCGCGCGCACACACACACACACACACACACACACACACACACACGCACGCACGCACGCACACATTCAGAGTTTCCATTTCCTGTGCGTAAGATCACCTGTACAGACAGAATGGCGTGCTTCAATGCGACATGCTCAGGCAGGAAAACAGGAAAGGCAGTTCAAGGGTGTCCAACATGAAATACTCACAGAGTTAGGGGAAACCCAGAGCTCATGGCAGCATTCCAATTCCCGAAGACAGTAAGTAAAGTTTTACTAGTAGACTTTTTTTCTTTTTGCCTTAGCAGTTAGCACTGCCATTATGTCTCTACTTTTAGCCCCCTAGTACAGATCTTTTTAATATGTCTCTTGAGCAGTGTTGCGCAAGTGACTCAGGAAGTGTAATAAGTTACTTTTGACTTATTATTACTCCTTTAAAAAAAGTAATCCAATAACTTTATGTATTGTATCAAAAAGTAATTAGTTACATTACTCATTACATTACGATATTAATTTCGCTACCCCTTCCCCCTTACAAAAAAGTGACGTACAACCATGTTTTTACGGTAGCCACCTCCTTTTAGAACTGAACGCACTTTATTGGAACGATAACTACCCTCCCCACTTGGCGCTGTGCCAGCGCTGGAGAAAGTAATGCAGTAACTTGACGTTGGATTGGTCATTGCAATACGGTATTATTACTTTGTTTTGGAAATTGTAATCTCTTTTACACGCCTCTTTACTGGGGAAAGTAACACAATCACAGTAACGCGCGTTACTGAGTAATGCGCAACTGCCCAACACTTGCTCCACATCACGTCGTACGTTCCAATACATTTGAATGGCAGCATATTATGCTGTTTCAACAAATGCTGTGCCTTTTTTAAAGTGGGGTTTCTATATTTTCATGTAGGCTATTCCTGTTAAGACTATCATCTAGCAGTCATTCCCCCCCCCCCCCCTCTAATCCAATCCATAGGTTTGACTCAGAATTGACTATTGTCACGCTGTACTGATCAATAGCCCTGTTCTCTGTGGGGTAACACAGTGTTCTCTGTGGGGTAACACGGTGTTCTCTGTGGGGTAACACAGTGTTCTCTGTGGGGTGTTCTCTGTGGGGTAACACAGTGTTCTCTGTACAGTGTTCTCTGTGGGGTAACACAGTGTTCTCTGTGGGGTAACACAGTGTTCCCCTGTGCCTCTGTTCTCTGTGGGGTAACACAGTGTTCTCTGTGGGGTAACACAGTGTTCTCTGTGGGGTAACACAGTGTTCCCCTGTGCCTCTGTTCTCTGTGGGGTAACACAGTGTTCTCTGTGGGGTAACACAGTGTTCTCTGTGGGGTAACACAGTGTTCTCTGTGGGGTTGTGGGGTAACACAGTGTTCTCTGTGGGGTAACACAGTGTTCTCTGTGGGGTAACACGGTGTTCTCTGTGGGGTAACACGGTGTTCTCTGTGGGGTAACACGGTGTTCTCTGTGGGGTAACACGGTGTTCTCTGTGGGGTAACACGGTGTTCTCTGTGGGGTAACACAGTGTTCTCTGTGGGGTAAGACAGTGTTCTCTGTGGGGTAACACACAGTGTTCTCTGTGGGGTAACACGGTGTTCTCTGTGGGGTAACACGGTGTTCTCTGTGGGGTAACACAGTGTTCTCTGTGGGGTAACACGGTGTTCTCTGTGGGGTAACACGGTGTTCTCTGTGGGGTAACACGGTGTTCTCTGTGGGGTAACACAGTGTTCTCTGTGGGGTAAGACAGTGTTCTCTTTGGGGTAACACACAGTGTTCTCTGTGGGGTAACACAGTGTTCTCTGTGGGGTAAGACAGTGTTCTCTGTGGGGTAACACACAGTGTTCTCTGTGGGGTAACACAGTGTTCTCTGTGGGGTAACACGGTGTTCTCTGTGGGGTAACACAGTGTTCTCTGTGGGGTAACACGGTGTTCTCTGTGGGGTAACACGGTGTTCTCTGTGGGGTAACACGGTGTTCTCTGTGGGGTAACACAG
>NC_139631.1:29524773-29629773 GCF_964638095.1 Poromitra crassiceps | reverse complement strand
ATGTATATTGTGAGGTAGAGGCTGGTGTATGTGTAGTATGTATATCGTGAGGTAGAGGCTGGTGTATGTGTAGTATGTATATGATGAGGTAGAGGCTGGTGTATGTGTAGTATGTATATGATGAGGTAGAGTCTGGTGTATGTGTAGTATGTATATGGTGAGGTAGAGTCTGGTGTATGTGTAGTATGTATATGGTGAGGTAGAGTCTGGTGTATGTGTAGTATGTGTATGATGAGGTAGAGGCTGGTGTATGTGTAGTATGTATATGGTGAGGTAGAGTCTGGTGTATGTGTAGTATGTATATGGTGAGGTAGAGTCTGGTGTATGTGTAGTGTGTATATGGTGAGGTAGAGGCTGGTGTATGTGTAGTGTGTATATGGTGAGGTAGAGGCTGGTGTATGTGTAGTATGTATATGGTGAGGTAGAGTCTGGTGTATGTGTAGTGTGTATATGGTGAGGTAGAGGCTGGTGTATGTGTAGTGTGTATATGGTGAGGTAGAGTCTGGTGTATGTGTAGTATGTATATGATGAGGTAGAGGCTGGTGTATGTGTAGTATGTATATTGTGAGGTAGAGGCTGGTGTATGTGTAGTATGTATATGGTGAGGTAGAGGCTGGTGTATGTGTAGTATGTATATGGTGAGGTAGAGGCTGCTGTATGTGTAGTATGTATATCGTGAGGTAGAGGCTGCTGTATGTGTAGTATGTACAGTATATCGTGAGGTAGAGGCTGCTGTATGTGTAGTATGTATATAGTGAGGTAGAGGCTGGTGTATGTGTAGTATGTATATTGTGAGGTAGAGGCTGGTGTATGTGTAGTATGTATATTGTGAGGTAGAGGCTGGTGTATGTGTAGTATGTATATCGTGAGATAGAGGCTGGTGTATGTGTAGTATGTATATAGTGAGGTAGAGGCTGCTGTATGTGTAATATGTATATCGTGAGGTAGAGGCTGCTGTATGTGTAGTATGTACAGTATATCGTGAGGTAGAGGCTGGTGTATGTGTAGTATGTATATAGTGAGGTAGAGGCTGGTGTATGTGTAGTATGTATATTGTGAGGTAGAGGCTGGTGTATGTGTAGTATGTATATTGTGAGGTAGAGGCTGGTGTATGTGTAGTATGTATATCGTGAGATAGAGGCTGGTGTATGTGTAGTATGTATATAGTGAGGTAGAGGCTGGTGTATGTGTAGTATGTATATTGTGAGGTAGAGGCTGGTGTATGTGTAGTATGTATATGATGGGGTAGAGGCTGGTGTATGTGTAGTATGTATATAGTGAGGTAGAGGCTGCTGTATGTGTAGTATGTAGAGAAATAAACTCAATCGCTACTATTTCCCTCTACAAACCTGGTTTTTGCCTGTTTTCTCTGCCTGCGCCTTCTTCCAGCACTCCCCTTCTGCCTGTCTTTTTCTCTTTCCTCTCGCTCCCTCTTTCTACAGGCTCAGTCTAACCTCCCCCTCCCCTTTCCTCAAGGGAATAAAGGTCGTAACGCAAATGATTACTCAAACCCGAGTTGCCATAGAAACGCAGTCATGTGACTAGAGCAGGCATGCATAGACCACAACAAAGAGGTGGATCAGGAACCAGCGCTGGAAAGAGCTGTAGCTCGCCTTGCTGGTGCCTCAGTGCATTTTCTCAGATCCATGTTTTAAAAATAGGAGAGCAGGATGAAATGCAGCAGAGAAAAGAGGCGAACAGGGAGACTGAGTACGAGCTAGAAGCTAGCACGGTGATTTTTAATGAATCAACACTGCAGTGCTGCCACATTCTCCCATTCACTACCAACCATAGCATACCATGGGTGTGTCCTGTTCATCATGTCCTTCTCGGAGGCAGAGCCCAGGCGCCAGTTGTCTGGAATTTCTGTGAAATGGCGTCAGTTGTAGAAATGTAGAGGGTGGTGCTTTTCTATGCTGCTAAAATAGGAGCTGCATTATGGAACTACAACTTTTCGGTGCGCGAGCCTTTTCACATGGTCCACTCTCTCATGCAACAGAACATGACATTTGTTTTATCCTACTTCATTGCAGCACTATGGTTACTTTGGCTACTGGAACTAACACACAAGTCGTAGGCTACTGACTAAATAAACAAAAGACTTTTTGGTAACATTTTACAATAAGGGTACAGTTAACTGATGTGACTAGTAATCATTTACTAATGGTGTTCATGTTAACTAAGTATTAATTTCTACATTATTTTAATAGTTTAGGGTTAGTTAATGGTTAAGGGTTAAGCATGACTGTAACTAAGGGTTAGTTAATGCTTATTAAGCATTAACTAACTGTTAATTAATGTGCCCTTATTGCAAAGTTGCAATGTTTTGTTATTACTATGTTATGTTCTTATTCTATTTTGCACCTATTAAATTATTTTATTGTATGTAAAGCGACTTTGATTACTTATAAAAACACTATAAATCAAATGTATTATTATTATTATTATTATAAAGTGTTCCCAATACATACAATAAGAATAGAGAGGCAAAGTGACCGCCTACTTCCTGCTTCAGCAATGTACCAGAGATTTTTATCCACGATTCATTTTCCCATAGACATTTCGTAAAATGCTTATAAAAATAGTTTTACTTGGTCAAACCAAACGGTTAGGCTATATTTAGAATCGGGAGAGACCATAGAACATTTCACTTGGACCAAAACTTAGAAAAAAACTAAATTGAAAAAATATTTTCTTTAAATCAGAATTTTTTTTACGTTTTCGTCTGAGTGAAATGTTATGTGGTCTCTCCTGTTTCTAAATATATCTTAACCTTTTGGTTTGAACAAGTAAAACTATTTTTATAAGCATTTTACGAAATGTCTATGGGAAAATAAATGGTGGATGAAAATCTCTGGTACAGTGCTGAAGCAGGAACTAGGCGGTCACTTTGCCTCTCTTGTATAAGAGCAATTCTAAAGTTTTTTGATTTCAAGCTGAACATACGTCCAAGAAAAATACAGAATCCACGATTTCTGTTTGAATTTGCGGTTTGGCTGAACATACGTTTTCCAAATGGACATGCACAAAACCCATTGAATCTAATCTTACGGGATGGAACTTAATAAATTGTACAAGCACCTGGTGTACAGCAAGATGGTGGACCACCCCCACTGAGATTAGTCCTATGGCCTGTGTGAACCCAGTGACCTGCGACCATCTCTCAGAGCAGAGACCAGTCTACCCATCCCCCCCCCCCCCCCCCCACACACACACATCCACCCCCACCATCCACCCCCCACGCATCCAGCCAGCCAGCCAATTGAGCCAAAGCTCCACATTTGAAAGTGTCTGGGCCAAACAAGAATAAGGAATTAGTCAACAGACTAAGCCAGTATAGCTCCTGCCACAGTATGGGTCGATATCTAGTGAGAAAATCCCTTTATTATTCGACATTTGCTTGGTATTAATAGCCATTAATTTTGGTGCGCTCCAACGCTACCAGAGCAATAGGACCGAGAACATTTTTTTCTGATGAAGTCACCACATCTGTGGTTATGAACACTCAGTGCTGTGTGTGCCTTTCAATGTCTACTCTCTCTCTCTCTCTCTCTTTCTCCCTCGCACACTCAGACATCAGTCCATCCGTGCATTCGCACACCAGCACACACTTGTATATGTATGTGGATATATAGGCAAACACGGACACACACAATTTGAGGAGCATATCCAGGGTGACCCCACACTGCTGGCCATTTCCCCCCCAAAGTCCGCCTCAACTCCCCGGTGGTTTCCAGCAGCAGCTGAGTGTTCAGTGATGTCTGCAATTATCTTGTGTCTAGACATTGTCTAGTGAAAGACATGGAGATGCACATTCAGGGTGTCTGCGCCCTACATAAGCGCAGGCCTGCAATAGTCTAAAAGCTCTTTCAATCTGTTTTCGTCAGAGACGTGGTGGTAAAAGAAAAAGGTTATGGTCAAAACTCTGAACTCCACTCAGTAGTCAATGTAATGCCAACAAGTACCGACATAAACAAAAAACAACTCTCAGCTCTCACAACAGCATTCACTTCCATTATATATATTGATTTTGTTTTTGTTTAACTTACAAGAGTGGGATAACACTTAGTTTTATGCATACTATGATTTTATGTCATTGAGATGTATATTTGTTGGAATCACTAACTACACTGCTTTTTATGGTGCCTATGAATATGAAATGGATGATGCTCCCAACTTCTCTAGGCTGGGCTGAAGTTGACTGGTGAGCCGGGAAAAAAGAAGCAAAGATGATGCCAAGCACTGGTGGAGAATTAAGAAAAATTTCATATTTAAAAACCCCCTAAAGTCATGTTTTAAGATGTATATAAAATACTCACTAATAATGTGTCTGATATGGTTTTTCCACACAAAAAAGTTAAAATTATCTTGTTAAAATCCTTAAAATGACTTCTCCTCCTTCTCCCTCATTAAAAATGACAGAATCTGTAAATATGCAAATATTGTTGATTTTTCTTAAGTTTAACTGCTGAATACTGGACATGGATTGGCTCCAAGTATTTGTGATGTCTCACAAATCATGCGTGGACGATTGTGAAAACAGCCTTCTAGTCTCAAACTCTGCACACAGTATATTCTATCTGTTCTGCTCTCCTCTTCCACCCTTCCCCTGCTCCCTCCCCAACTCCTCCCTTTCCCTGCTCCCTCCTCCCCCACATCCCCACCTCCTCCCTTTCCCTGCTCCCCCACATCCCCCCACCTCCTCCCTTTCCCTGTTCCCTGTTTTTACTGTCCCTTGTGACTATTCATGACCATATCGCCCAGCCACAGTATATTCTACCTGTTCTCTTCTCTCTCCTCTTCCCCCCTTTCCCTGCTTTGAACTTGGGAGAAAGCAGAAAAGGGAATCAACAATATCGAAGGAAACATCTATCTATATATAAAATTGAGTATGTGGACTTTGTTTGTTTCAAGTTCTGTGTTCGGCCACAGCTATGCCGTTTTACGTGCGATTGGGCTGAAACCTTCAGGGTGTGTAAAGGGCACACGTGCGGGTGACCTGATGGAACCAGATTTTTTATTAGGCTAATTAGCTAATGATGTGATGTCATCAGTGATGATGTCATCAGCGATGATGTCAAAAGTGATGTGATAAGGGCGCACACACACGCACACACAAGGAGGCATTGTAACAAGACTGATCAGTGATGTCACACACACACACAAGGAGGCATTGTGTCAAGACTGATCATCAGCGATGTCATGAAGCGCGCACACACACACACACACACACACACACACACACATGATGTCATAATGGGGCACACACACACACACACAAGGAGGCATTGTGACATCACTGATGCAATAACATTTAGTGAGCAACACACACACACACACACCCGTGCGCGCCAATAGGACAGGCGAGGCCACGCAGCAGCCGAGCTATGGGCGAGGCCGCGCAGCCTGCCTAGTTGAGAATAAAGAGGATAACAAACCAAACAAAGTATGTTTCCATTTTGGAAAAATACCAACATTACTTATCCACCTTATTTCTAGCGGCCATGATGCCTCTGGGTTTTTCTTCCGGTGTGATCCTCCCAGCCTTGTTGCTGACAGCTTGACACCCGTCTGGGCGAACGGAGCAAATCACTAATCAGGTCCAGCTGGGCAAAAATCTCGTCGATAAATATCCCTTTAAGAGCGCAGTGCATTCATGGGTAATCGCTTACTGTAGCTAATATTAGCCGCTAGTTAGTTATGTTACATGGCAGCAAAACGCCACTGAATGACCAAATTTACTTTTAACCATTTCGGGCAAAACCGTTTCCATACGGACCCATCAGCGTTGGTTAGTTGTTTATAACGTGGCTGGCTATATTTCTAACGTTCTGTCTATCTATCTCTGCACACTGAGAATACTGGGAGGCGGGCCATAGCGTCTCTGTCGATGATTTGATTCGACAGTTCTGGGCACTGGCGTTGGCCAATCCTGGCGTGTTCCACCCCCAAATCGATTGTGTTCTGGCGCAAAGCGAGTGGCTTCTAGAACGAACAGGCTCTCTGAGCCGCGCGCCACTAACGTTATTTTAGAGCAGCGCAGTAAATACAATATTCCTGGAACGCGAGTTTAACGAAACAGTTACATGTCCTCTGCATTCTACATCAAATAAAGACATTACTGTTTGTTTTATTTGGTATGTTACATATGTATTGGCCAAGTTATGTTCAATTCAGCCAGGGTACAAGGGAGTGTAGGCGGCCATCTTTTCAAATCAAGTAGAATACCGTTTTAGGAAATGGCAAGCTGCAACAATAAGTCACGTTAAACCGGAAGTTGTACCCACAATTATTTGTACAGCGGGGCATTCAAAAATAATGGATAGGCAGAGATGGGAAGTAACTAAGTACAACTACTTTGTTGCTGTACTTAAGTAGGATTTTCAGGTATCTGTACTTTACTGACTATTTTTCTGACAACTTTTTACTTTTATTCCCTACATAAAAAAAGTACTTTCTAATCCTTACATTTTCAAAACAGGCTAGTTACTTTAGTTGTAATGCATGGCAGACAGAAACCATGTAACGTTCTTTGTCTCTCTTGTCTTGCGCTCTCTCCCTGCTTTCACGCACCTTTTTTGTGGAAAGACCATATCCCCACAAATCAAAGTATCGTCTTTAGCTATACATACATGTTAAAACATGTTTGATCTTTTAAGTTTAATAGCATTTGAATTGAGTTTCAGATCGCTTTGCACAGAGTCGTTAGAAATACTTTTTTACTTTTCTACTTTATTACATTTCAGAGTCCGTACTTTTTTACTTTTACTTTGAGTAAACAAGTTGAATCAGTACTTCTACCTTTACCAGTCTTTTTTTATACAAGTAACTGTACTTCTTCTTAAGTAAAGAATGTGCGGAATTTTCCCATCTCTGCTTATAGGCTACTTCATCATTCTCTCTCTCGTAACGGGACAAGCCCCGTCTTTTATTGTCACACGAACACCACAATACATGCATGCGGCCACAACACACTCATGCTGACGGTGGCCGGTGAAAATTGTCCTCTGCATTTAACCCATCCAGGCATGTCCTTTCCTCCGGGGGCAGGCCAGGAGCAGTGGTCGCTTTCTCGTACAGCGCCCGGGGACCAACTTCGGATGTTGTCGTCACTGGTCGGATGACGATGACGTTCTGATCTTCTGCATGTTTTTAGTGGGGGGGTTATATACGGAGGAACCCCCTGGGGGAGCACGGGGAGAACATGCAAACTCCACACAGAGAGAAAGGCCCTTACGACGAGATACCCCACCTGGGCAGTAGGCACTGAAGATATGGGGGGGGAACACACAACCACAGCGCCCACAGTGTCCCAGGCGAGAATCGAACTCAGGACCTTCTGACTGTGAGGCGACAGCTCTACCACTGAGCCACCGTGCCCCCTTCATTCAATCCTATAACAATAAAAAGAATGCAAAGTTTCTGTGTGTGAGTGAGCAGAAATTGTGTCCGGCCACAGCTACATGTACTGTATGCCATTTTACGTGTGATCACGCCGAATCTTTCAGGAAGTGTAAAGAGGACCCCTGCGGGTAGCCTCTCACGCCAGACTGTTCTACATTCTGCCAATGGATATAGAGTCTGTACCTTACGCACACAGAGCCTGGTCAAAGGAAGTTACGCTTCAGACCGGAGGAAGTTCGAACCGATGCAGGTGATTGGAGAAACACGAGCGGATGTCCCGGGACAAAGGCGGGACATCCGCTCATATTTCTCCAATCACCTGCCTTTAGGCGGGCCATCCCTCCAATCACCTGCCTTTAGGCGGGCCATCCCTGAGTTTCCCTTTCCGTTTTGACACTCAATGGTTTTGACCAAATTTCCCCAGCTTGGAGTACAGACGTGTAGGCGGAAGCATTTGAAAATTGCGGGAGCCAACTTGTCTGTTTTAAGAGACTACCCTGCGGGTGACCTAACAGAGCCAGATTTTTTAATTAGGTCATTAGTGCCAATTAACGGCCGAACTTGTGATGCTGCGCAACGGCTACGCAGCCTGCACTCCATACACTGTGACTACGCAGCCTGCACTCCATACACTGTGACTACGCAGCCTGCACTCCTCCATACACTGTGACTATGCAGCCTGCACTCCATACACTGTGACTACGCAGCCTGCACTCCATACACTGTGACTACGCAGCCTGCACTCCATACACTGTGACTACGCAGCCTGCACTCCATACACTGTCAGACTGCAAGCAGCCTGCACTCTATACACTGTGACTACGCAGCCTGCACTCCATACACTGTGACTACGCAGCCTGCACTCCATACACTGTCAGACTGCAAGCAGCCTGCACTCTATACACTGTGACTACGCAGCCTGCACTCTATACACTGTGACTGCAGCCTGCACTCCATACACTGTGACTGCAGCCTGCACTCTATACACTGTGACTGCAGCCTGCACTCCATACACTGTGACTGCAGCCTGCACTCCATACACTGTGACTGCAGCCTGCACTCCATACACTGTGACTGCAGCCTGCACTCCATACACTGTGACAATGCAGCCTGCACTCTATACACTGTGACTGCAAGCAGCCTGCACTCCATACACTGCAAGAGTATTCTGCTACCATCTTGAAAATATGGAAGATCTACTCTGTAAAGTGTCTTATGCACCCTACTGTCCTTCAGCATTGGTTTTGCCTTTCTAATATCGATCATTTCTTTTGAGTAGATTAAATGTTTTATAAGTGTGGATATGTCATTTTGGAATGGCAATCTTCATTATGTGGGGGGAAAAAGAGTTAAAGAGATGGAAAAGAACAACAAATCAAGTGAAACACACAAAGAGGCTTGAAGCTATGGATGAAAGACACAATGGGGCTCTTGCAGTGAGAGAGAGAAAGGGCTCTGAGAGAATGAGCAGGTGTGGTGGGAAAGACCCGTGGGCTTCAGGGAGAGAAGAGATCAATAACTAATTTCAGTACCGAGCTTCACTCGTACTGTTTTCCAATAAATGCTGGACGGAGAGTACTGGCTTAGCACCCCCCCCCCCCCCCACACACACACACACACACACACGCACACACACACACACACACACACACACACACTCTATCTCTATTCTATCACCTTCTACAAGCAGGACCAGGCTCTCTATGGAAGAAGGCTGTGTGTTATTTTTTTTTCCAATCTTTGTATGATTGTAGGCTGGGTGGATTATGCTCCTACAGCTAGTTTATTGTATAAACGTAATCCAACATTGTGATTTCCATGTGTGCTCCCAAAACCATTCCACATATGCCGCTTTCTGTATCTTTGACATACAGGCGTCTGTCCCCCCCCCCTCCTCACTATTCTGCCTGATGCCCCCCCCCCCCTCCCTCTCTCTCTCACTTGAGCAGGCCAATGTTGAGGTTTTGTCAGAGTATGCGGGGAGATTGAGACAGACAGGAGAGTGAAGCGTGTGTCATGCAGGGCTGCTGTGAGGCTCTGCTCCTCAGAGGCTGTGACCTAGATAACCGAGAGGAGCCGGAGCGCCTGCAAGCCTTGGAGCCACTCCAGCAATGTCAGGAAGGGGTTAGTTGTGTAACACAATGTCCTATTTAGTTTGCTCGTCACACACATGGCCACAAACACATCATGTAGCCTATACGGTGTTCTCGCACCATCGTAGTACATTTCTTTTAACCACTGTTTTTGTCCATGTTTTTTTTTTTTTTTTTTTTTAAACAAGGATGGGATTTACACAAAGGGAGTTGTGTGTGAGAAAAGAGAGAGCGAGAGGAAGAGAGGAAGGCAAGCAGTATAGAAATGCATCTTAATTTAAACATAACCATTAAGAACGCTTGGTAAAACTTTCCACACCAGCAGCCATTAGAGCTAAATTATGTCGCACAATGTCAAAACCTCTAGATGCACAGTCTTCCTGTCATCGCATTTGACAATTTCAGGGAAATTTCAGGGTAAATATATAGTAGCAGTTACATTACTCCCCTCGTAGTAGCCAATAAGGACAATAATCTTCAGCAGAGCACTGCCACTACCTGGTCAGTCAGAAAACAGTAATATATTGTCCAACATAAGACACAGTCACGCTACGATTACTGAACAGAATTCAGTTGTACTGACGCTGTTGGTGAGAGGCAGGATCGCTTTATTGGTCGAATTTAATGTACAGCGAGAAGACACACACACACACACATCTGAGTTCCACAGTCCATCACAAAGTGTTGAGGACATAAAGTACAGATGGGCGCGACTATGCTCTACCAACTTTCATAGGCTGTGTTCCCTGAATAACTAAATCACTGACCCTGACGGCCAAGCTCGTTTTGATATGCAAGAGCAATACTGCCATCTGGTGGCATTTATATTGTATTACACCTCTGCTTACATAACCAAATCACTAACTACAACAGATATGCAAGCGCATATTGTTCACACAATCTTGTATCTTTAAGTAAACCTACACACGTTGTAAATTTTGTGAAGACCACAACAACAAGTCAAGTCAAGTCAAGTCAAGTTTATTTATATAGCCCTAATTCACAAGCATGTCTCAGAGGGCTTCACAGAAAGTATGTCTAGCTAATTCTAGCTGACACAACAGTAACATGAATATACAGAATAAAGATAACATTTGAACAATTGATAATATAGAAAATATAGGAATGAGGGGAGAGCAGAGGAGAGCGCAGGAGAAGGGAGAATAGCAGGGGGAATGTGAGAGAGTGATGGGGTGGGGAGGGTATAGGAGGTGGGGAAGGAGCAAGAGGAGAGAGCAGGAGAGGGGAAGGGAGGGGAGGTGTGGGGGAGAAGAGAGCAGGGGGAGGGAGGAGGTGGGGAGAGAATGAGCAATATAGACGGAGGAGAGGGGGGAGGTGGGGAGAAGATAGGAATGTGGAGGAGGAGAGAAGGAGAGATGGGGATGCAGGGGAGGGAGAGCCAGGGTAGAGAAGCAGGGGGAGCGTCCCACATCCCCCCCCCCCCAGAGAGGACAGAGAGGAGGAGAGAACAGAGAAGGAGAGGTGGGAGGGTGCAGGGGAAGGAGTGCAGGGGGAGAGGAGGAGAGAACAGAGAAGGAGAGGTGAGAGGGTGCAGGGGGAACGCGGGAGGAGGAGGCGGGGGAGGGAACAGACCTCTTCTCCCCCCCCCCCCCCCCCCCCCGAGAGGACAGAGAGGAGGAGAGAGCAGAGAAGGAGAGGTGGGGGGGTGTAGGGGAAGGAGTGCAGGGGGAATGTGAGAGAGGGGAGAGGACAGGGAGGAGGAGAGAACAGAGAAGGAGAGGTGGGAGGGTGCAGGGGAGGGAGAGCAGGGGGAACGTGGGAAGGGGCGGCGGGGGAGGGAAGAGCATGGAAAGAGAGGGGGCGGGGGGGGGGAGTGGGAAATGTGGGAGAGTGGGGAACAGGAGGGGGAAGAAGGGAAAGGAGCGGGGGAAAGAGAAAGAGAGGGGGGGGGAAAGATCAGACAACTGACTACTCTAAGCATTAACCAGAGCTAGCTGGGACATAGTATCTAGCTAGTCTACAGCCTAATCTGGCCTATCCTACTCTGCTCTAGTCTGATCTTTGCCTGAACACTATAACAGGTCAGCCTTAGGCTGTAGCTAATCTATCGCCTACCTAAACTGTTCTAAACCAACCGGCAGCCCTCGACCAGTGATGAAGAGCACCGATGCCCCCCGCCCCGGCCCCCCGCCCACATAAGGCGTGGGAGAGAAGGCCGGGCCGGGACACAGCGGCGTCCCCACACCCCCAGTGAACGCAAGAAAACCTTTCCACCAAATGGATTGCCCCAGTGACTTGGCTTGGCTGAGGAGGAACCTTGTGAGGTCGTTGTGCTACAGGGGCCCAGCAATGGTCGCCTGGGTAAGCCCACCCCCCACGCGACCCGCTCCCAGACCCGCCCCCAGCTAGTGACTGGGAACTGAGAGAGCAGGCCACGCAGGCCACGCGGGCCCACCCAGGCAGTGGACCCAGCGGCGGACCCCCATCCGGGGACTCCCCTCCGAGACAGGCCGAGAGATGCCGGGATAAACCATGAACAGAGTTTTCCGGCATTGAAACTCTGTAAATGGTTTATTATGGAAATAAAATTTACAAGAGAACAGAAAATTGAAAATGTAAAAAAGAGTCCAACAGAGGGATATAAAAATGTAGTTTTTAAATTATCCTAAAATCAGGGAAGGGAGTTGAAAATGTAAAAAGTAGAGTCCAAAGGAAATAGAAAATGTAGTCTTTAAGTGTCCGTAGGTTTAGAGAATACAAAAGCCTCAAAGGTCACTTTTAAGATTCACAGATACATGTTCGGACGGGGACTGCTCCCTAGTCCGATACCTCACGAGTCCGACGACACCTCATGGTTTTGGGTTAGGGTCTGGGGGAGGTTAGGTTTAGGCGTGGGGGTGGGAGAGGTTAGGTTTTGGGTTAGGGTCTGGGGGAGGTTAGGTTTAGGCGTGGGGGTGGGAGAGGTTAGGTTTTGGGTTAGGGTCTGGGGGAGGTTAGGTTTAGGGTTAGTGAAAAACGGGGAATATAGAACCCGGGGAACATAGAAGCCGGGGAACATAGACATGATCCCCTGTCCAATGCCTCTTTTTTCGGACTCGTGAGGTATCGGACTAGGGAGCATGCACCGTTCGGACACAGGCCATAATTGACTTTTTGGCCTATTTGCCAGTGACCGGTAAATAGAGAACATTTACCAGGCAAAAATACTTTTTACCAGGCATAAAACGGCAATATTTCATTGAAAGTGATTACTTTATATTCTCAGTATGCAAATTCATGTTCAGTCTCACAACTTTTATTCAAATCGTTTTAAATAAAAAATCAACACTAAATAAACAGGCATTAATACTTTGTTCCACCTTTAACTCATAGCCTACAATAGGCCTGGGTGATAATTCGATATTATCGCTTATCGTCTTTCTGTGGAATCATAGCATGAGGATATGAAGATATTTTTAAATCGTGAGTGACACATTTCTGCTGTCTAAATTTATGATACCAAGCAAATTTTTCTTCAAAACTGATCAAATGAGGTAAGGTAGGAATAGTATTTGAATATTTGAGAGTACAATGAGATCTACTGTACATTCATTTGAAAAATCCTTATGATTATCGTCATCTTGATTTCAATACCAGGCCTAGCCTACAAAAAGTAGGCTACATTGGTAGCCTACTGTAGAAGCCAGGTAGAAGTAGTCTGCTAATCACGCTACAGAATACAGCCAATTAATGGTAGGCTGTTTTCACCCTTTGATTTGATTGGCTCACATTATGATGGGTACGGTACAGTGAGTCTAGGGCGGGTTTATGGTTCCTGCGGTGTGCCTAGTGTTTGCAGTGTGGAGGGTCTGTGCGGTGAGAGTGTGGCGCTCCGCAAGGGTTCTGCGCGAGGGCACACTCCACAATCAGTTTCCGACTCGAGGCTATGGTTGTTTAAGCGTAATTTCTACTCATACGTGAAAAACCGTAACGTCGACAACGCCAAGCCTGCCGGCGAGGCTTTCATGCAGCCCCTCCAAAATGTGACGGAGCGTCAGGTCGATGCGCTGGACGTGAACAGCTGATTGGCCGTTGCCAGAGGGCAGGGCTCTACCCTGCACGCTGCTCTGGGAGAGAGACAGGCCCACCCAGGCTGACGGTCACATTCAAGGGACCCCCTCAGCTGAGTTGACGCTCGAGGATGACTGGCGGACAAGGTCCCAACTCGAGGCTCACGTTGAAGAATAGATTGGGCTTTAATGATTGCTATGTTAGTTGGTTACTAGGGAAGTAGTCTATTGGAGCAAACTGACAGCTGATCAACTGACAAAAATGGACAAGCAGAGGAGATTTGTCCTAGCCGGTCAAACACGGTGATGGCAGTGCGCACACATGGCAGTGTGGCGTGATTCCAAAATACTTTGATGTTTCCCCCAAACACTAAAATGTCACCACATTGGCAGGTGTTCATTTTGGACCCTGTTCACACATTCCAAATAAACAGGCCTGCTCAGCCTCTCACTTCAGATTGAAAGGTAATCTATACACAGCCAGTGGCAGATAGTAGCCCACAGGGATGCAAACTCATGGAGAGTGGAAAAAGGTGACAGATAATCAGAGCAGACACAAAACCACTCAAAATCATTCACTGAAATGCCCTTTTTTGGGGGATTAAAAAAAAGGTGAGCTAAATTTGCACCCCTGAGCCCATTTCCTCAGCGTTGTTGGCTACGCCGAGACCTGAAGCAGTCCCAGCCAGGCTTGGCACAATATGTGTGCTCGGGGAGGAGGAAGTCTTTCAGTCTGTCCGGGAGTGGCAGGGCCTTCACTCGCTCCTCCAGGGGCCAGGGCTGCAGGTGGCTGCGTATGAAAGCCCTGCAGAGGCAGCGCAGATCTGGAGGGCTCGCTTCTTGCTCCACCACACGACTGTGGAAGTCCAGCAGAGCCTGGGCGTGGCCGCCCGAGTCCTGCTCGGCCACGGGAAGCTCTGGGCTGGGAGGCAGAGGCAGCGCGGGGAGGTTGACCCTGGCTAAGTCCAGCAAGACCTCAGCCTGCTCCAGGAGCTCAGAGGCGCGACTTTTATCGGCGCACTGCTTCAGGACGGTTTGCAGCCTGTGGAACAGGATACCGTAACCCGACCAGCAGGAGGCGCCGTGGTAGGAGCAAGCAAAAGAGGCTCTGTTGTGGAGTAACAGCACGGCTAGAGGGAAGAGCAGGTCAAAGTACTCCAAGCTGGTCTGTGTCAAGGAGGGCTCTCCGTCTTCATTCTGACAGCAGCTGGGGTTGTTGCCGTAGTCCAGCAGCAGCTGGGTGACTCTCAGGCAGAATTTGCCCATCTCTGCAGCATCCTTCATATTGGCTTCCAGAGCCTCCTTAACCAGAAACACCACAGCGGACTCGGCTGATTCTCCATCTACAGTGGTAGCATTGACATCAGCACCTGTACAGGAGGAGATGTCAGTCTGATATTATTATATAGTACTAGTCCATACCCGGGGATGAGCGTGCCGCGACTCAGTGCAGGCTTGCCAAAAATGCTCATTAAGATCTTAAATGATGGAAAAACAACTTTGTCAGCCCCTGCCGAGGCCAACGCCCAATGCCCATGTGCACTTTTTTTTATATTGATTGGCAAACCCTCCGGGGAGATGAATGGATGTAGACAGTTTTCCTCATTGTGTGTGGTGTGTGTGTGTGTCAGTGTGTGTGTGTGTGTGTGTGTGTGTGTGTGTGTGTGTGTGTGTGTGCGTGTGTGTGTGTGTGTGTGAAGCAGATTTTTCCATTTTCCCCACATTTAACACATTTGAAGATTTTTCTGCAAAGAGTTTCCCCCTTGTCACAATTTAGGAATTTCTCTGAAAATGAAACCGTACAGACAAGCCCCGTCTTTATTTCGTTTTAACACAGATGACACACCATCTGCAGCCATGCACACGTGCATGGCAGCCAGTACACACACACACACGCAATTGGTGGCATCATGAAATTTGTCCTCCGCGTTTGACCCATCCTGGCTCGTCCTCCTCCTCCATGGTCAGGCCAGTAGTGGTGGGCAGCTGAGAGTGAAGCACCCGGGGACCATCTTCTTCCAATTGCTGCTGGTCAGATGACAATCTTCTGCATGTTGTTAGTGGGGGGTTATACTGTATATGGAGGAAAACCCAGGGGTTAAAACTCCTGGGTAACGGGCCATTGTCTGTCAATAGGTGGGAAGCCGGATTGGGGGTATGTGTCCTGGTCGCTGCACTAGCGCCTCCTCAGGTCAGTTGGGGCGCCTGATCAGGGCGGAAGAGAACTGCTGAGAATAGCGTGATCCTCCCACGTGCTACGCCCTACCGGTGAAGCTCCCCCTGTCAGGTGAAAAGAAGCGGCTGGCAACTGCGCGTGTGTTAGAGGAAGCATGGTGCTAGTCACGGCTCTCCCCAGATCGGCAGAGGGTGGAGCAGCGACCGGGGCAGCCTATTCACCACATGGACGCTTCCGCATTACGTCATTTCGTAATAGTATTTCCGTTTTGACTTGCCAAAAACTCCGCAGGCAAGATGGCCGCGCACACTCCGCATCTAAACTGGCAGAATTATTCTGCCATAAACTAACATATCTTGGCCAATACGTATGTAACATACAAAATAAAACAACCCGTAATATCTTCATTTTATGTAGAATGCAGAGGACATGTAACTGTTTAGTTAAACTTGCATTCCAGGAATATTGTGCTCTAAAGATGACTGAAACCCACATAGGTTGCGCCAACCTATGTGGGATTCGAAATAACGCATCCCCGAGATAGAAACATTATGAATATAGCCACGTTATAAACAACAAACTACCGCTGGTGATCCGTATGGAAACAGTAGATTTATGGTGCCCTACCATAAATCTACCTGTAGTCTTTGTTTTGGTGGCTCCCTCTCCTGTTTTGTCTCCATGCTCTATTATTTATCTGTACTCTGTCTCCTCCGCTTCATCGCTTTCCACTCAACAACTTTGTAAAAAAAAAAAAAAGTAAGCTCACATGACATCAGTCTTTGCTGAATCTGCCTCACACCTTCTTTTTGCTGTATGAGAAGCGCCACCTAAGTTAACGTTTTGTAACATCGGCTGGTAAAAGGCGCAGCACCGTACATTTTACAAATCAAACAGCTCATTTCAAATCAATTCGAGACACGGATTCTGAGCCAGTTAGCCTGAAAATGGTCTTTGGACTGCTGCTTAAGCTCAGTAACTTTACCGTTACTATTAACTCATTCACCGCCAATGACGTCTTTGACGTGTTATCAGAAATAGCCCTCCCCGCCAATGACGTGTTTGACGTGTTTTTGTTTTTATGAGTGCAGCGCATAGTTGAAACACTTACCCAGCCTGTGACATAGTTTCGGGTCCCTAACCTCAAACTCAAGCCGACAGCACGTTATCAAACACATACCGCAGCTGTTGTTTGAAATTAGGAAGAAGGTGGAAAGGAAACGCGCTTCCTTGTTGCAGAGGAGAAACGCCATTGAAATGCCCCCTCGCCGCGCTGCAGAGCTGATCGACTTGCTGCACAGCAGCGGACATCGAAACCGCAGTAGTCAAACCCGTGACCAACATGATCGATCCTGGTCCCTGGACCCCGTTCCTATGTGCCAGCCCGAAAGAGACGAGACGGAGTCACAACTGTGTGGAGGAGGAGAAGCTGTGTGGAGGAGGAGAAGCTGTTCTCCTCCTCCACACAGCCTCGCCACATAAATGGCTTT
The DNA here is from genome assembly GCF_964638095.1 of Poromitra crassiceps. Classification (NCBI taxonomy): domain Eukaryota; kingdom Metazoa; phylum Chordata; class Actinopteri; order Beryciformes; family Melamphaidae; genus Poromitra; species Poromitra crassiceps. The sequence goes on along the minus strand of NC_139631.1, from coordinate 29,612,600 downwards.
CACACAGAGGGCTGCGTGCCCTCCAGTGTTGCTCCTGGCCAATCCCAGCGCCACAGGGCGTGGTTATTGCTTATCCTAAGTGGGGTTAGAAATCTAAAAGGGGGATCGTGTGTGTGTGTGTGTGTGTGTGTGTGTGTGTGTGTCTGTCTGTCTGTCTGTCTGTCTGTCGGTGTGTCTGTCTGTCTGTCTGTCTGTCTGTCTGTCTGTCTGTGTGTCTGTCTGTACACTCACTCACACTGAGCAAACTGTATTGTTGAATGTAAAAAAAGCACTTCATATATATATATATATATATATATTTTTTTTTGTCATTTGTGTCATAATGAATAATATTTACATGTCTGATGTCAATACAGTTCAAAATAAAAGAATTGAGAGCGAGTTCTGCCTGATATTGTGTGCTGTGTACATAAATGCCATTTTCTGCAATTTCTTTTCTGACAGAGACTTTTTGGGTGAAAACAGGGTGTATATAAATGGCTATAAGTAGAGTACAGAACATGCTAAAAGCTCACTTTTTTTCCCTGGTGAACCCAGAGACGTACATCTTCATTTTGAGGTATTGCAAATCACTCTGGTGCTAATAGATAATTTACTGTGGGTCTTGAAAGATGACCAACAATTATGAAAATCTTTGGCCTGTGCTAAATATTGGCAGTCCTAAACTGGCGGTGAATGAGTTAACAACGTTAACATTGACATCACTGCCTTCAAGTTCACATCATTGTCTATGTTAGAGAGAGATGCTGCAACAGCAGCTGGCAGGGCGCCAAAGTGTGTTGTCAGCGGAAATCGGTCCGTCTGATCTATGCGGTTCGTCCGGGCGGTCGTCCCGCATTCCGCCCCGGTGCAAACGTTGGTGGAACATTATTAGTAGGGCTGTGGCGATTCACTTATCTCCCGATTCGATACTATCACGATTCTTGGGTGCCGATTCGATTTATATTGCGATTCTTAAGTATTGCGATTCTACGATTATTGCGATTCGATATTACGATTTATTGCGATTTTTGTTTATTTTTTTCTTTTATTTTTTCAGTTGGTTTGCTTTTTTACACTAGATTAGAACATGGGAAAAGTTTAATCATACACTAGAGACTGTATATTATATATCATGAGTAGGGCTGGGCGATATAGTTAAAAACAGGGGCGGACTGGGATCATAATTCAGGCCGGGCATTAGATACCAAGCAGGCCAGGCCGATATGGGCCGACGCGCGTGAAATTTGGGCCGTTTGAAGCCAGATTTGGGCCGTTTGAAGTCCACTTTTACAATGAGATGCACCCACTTTAACCCTGAAGTGTAATTATTACTTCAGACTAACTAATAAAGTAATAAAACCACAAGTAAACCAGTAGGCGGCGCCTGGCCTGCTGTTCAGTGAGTGGCCTGACTGCAAGCACAAAAAATTTTTTTTTTTTTTTTTTTTTTTTTTTTGCGATTATCGATTCTGGAATAAAAGATCGATTCAAAAAATCGTGACATTAAAAATCGCGATACTTAGGTGAATCGATTTTTTCCCCCACCCCTAATTATTAGACATTGCTGTAAATGCGTGCGGGAATTTCCCGCATTGTATGTGCTAGATTTGCGGGAATTGATGAAATGGTGTGCAATCCCGTAGTGAAATTCAGACAGATTCTGAAAGTAGTGATTTAGACATGTTGCTGTTTGAGATATTCCTGAATAAGCAAAACGGGACAAGCAGGCTAAGAGGAGATGAAAGGCGTCGCACAGTAAGTACCTCTCTGGAGCAGAAGTTGGATATTCTCTATGTTGTGCACGGTGAGTCCATCGCTGCTTGCCAAGGCATGGAGCAAGGCTGTTTTTCCTTTGGAGATGAGAGACCATACAATGACTTTTTGGTCCAACAAACAAACAAACAAACAAACAAACAAATAACTAAATAAATAAATAATTTGGGCAATTTACCATTTTTATCCTTTGCGTTTACATCGGCTCCCAGGTCCAGCAGGGCGAGCAGGCAGGGCAGCCTCTCCGACTCTTCACTGGCAAGGTCCAGCGCACTGCTCTCATGGATCTACAAGATAACATCTAATTTAGTGAACTTCTCAAAAACGCTAAGAAATCACAGAGGACACAATGAGAACAAGAGAGGACATATTGTAAATGTAAGACTTTTCCATTCTTAGTAGCCCTTTCTTTGCCTGTGAGAGACTCACCCTGTCCCTGTTTTCAATGTCAGCTTGACGTGCAACCAGCAGCTTCACCATGCTGGGCCTGTTCTTCAGAACTGCCATGTGTAGTGGATTGTAGTAAGTCACCGGGTCTGGGGAGTGGAAACAGCCACAACAAACACGATGTTACCACTGAGTGAGTGTTCTAGTCAAGTCACTATATCTTGAGTCCAAGTCAAGTCTCTAGTCCCCAGTGTTTGAGTCCGAGTCACCAAAGAAGAGTCCAAGTCGAGTCCCCATCACCTGAGTCGAGTCTGGAGTTACTGTGAATCCACATGACATTTAATAATGCGGAATTTAATAATGTCACGGTCACGGCCTCACGGTATGTTATGCCAAATGATTAGGGCCTATTACAAAAATAATAATAATAAATGTCTTCATCAATTAAGAAGTCTGAGTCCTCGTCTCTAACTTCCAAGTCCGAATGCATGAATACCGTAAATTCCGGACTATAAGGCGCACCGGTGTATAAGCCGCACCTGCAGAGTTGACTGTTTTTTACATATATAAGCCGCACCGGACTATAAGCCGCGGGTGTTTTGATGTTTAATTACCATATGTAAGGGTTCGTGCACAGAGGGGATTGTCGGGAAAGAGATGGCTGTTTGGGGAAGCTCCCATTTATTAACATTTCAACAAAACAAGTTGCATATTTGCATAACGTATTCAAGTGTTACCATTTAGTGCAATAGTAGCTACAGAACATGTACTGTGCTGTGTAAATTTAGGGGTCCTTGGCATGAAAAAGGTTGAAAACCACTGATCTACATTATAGCCTACAGTAGTACCATAACAAAAAACAAAGCTTACAGCGCTTGACGAGGCAATATCAATGGCTAAATTAAATGTGTTTTTTTTAAAGTGCAAAATAAAGTGCCTGTAACACGACAGTAAGCGCGTAAGCCTAAAGTTGCAGTAACACGGCTGCTTAAAATATACGGTAATCAGCCTACCAGAAAAGTCATTAATCCTCGTCTTCATCTTTTAGGCTAAGGTGCAGTACACGGCTGTAACCAGAAAAGTCAAGTCATTAATCCTCATCTTCGTCTTCTTCCTGCGTACTAAAACCACCAAAGTCCTCATCTTCAGTGTCGGAAAAGAACAGGCTCAGGGTGGCTTCGTCAGCCACTCTCCTCTCTCCTTCGTTGTCGCTCTCAAAACCAACGAACTCCTCTTCGTCACTGTCGGAATCGAACAGCCTCTGAAGGCCCTCAGCTGTGGCGGCGTCCTCCTCTTCATCACGCAGCAGTCCAGCCTTTCGGAACCCGTTGGTGATCGTGGATGTTTTGACACTCCTCCACGCTGTCAGGATCCACTGGCAAACTTGAGCCTTCAGTCGGATCTGAACGGCACCTCGGCCGTCTGCTCTCTGTGTCAACACCCTGATGCCAAGGTTACGTGCTGCTGCTCGATTTCCTTCTTTCCTTCTTCTTCTCGCCGCCATCGTCGTAACACAGCCAGTTCTCCATCTTTTGAAGCATGATGTTAGATTACAACGAGCTAGTTGTGTGGCTTAGCCTTCCAAAATGTTGCCGTTAGTTTTTTAGAATGTAATACATAGAATTGGGAATGTTACATTCAATTTCATTCAGACTGTCTTTCAGGCTCAATCGCTGCCATTTTCCCCCCGGAGCGAGGGAGGAGGGAGGGTGTTTTACCGTAGTGGCTGAGAGAGCGTAGTGGCACAGTGCTCCAATCAGGTCGCGAGGCACATTTTTTGCAACATCATCCAATCAGGGTCTCGCTCTCGTAATGTCTGTCTTGCTCTCGTTCTGCCTCATACCAACATCCATAGATTTTGGAGGTTCCCGAGTGGCCGTTTGCTGAAAAAATCCATAGATAAGCCGCACCGTTATATAAGCCGCAGGGGCCAAAAAAGGCCAAAAAACGGGGAAAAAGCCACGGCTTATAGTCCGGAATTTACGGTACTTGAGTCACAGTCCAAGTCATCAGTGCTCAAGTCCAAGTTGAGTCATGACTCCTGAAAATGAGTCCAGGACTCGAGTACTGCAACACTACTCTTACCACCATACTGAATTATTTCTTAATTTTGCCCCTGTAGTAACAAACATTTGGGAACATAAGCTCTTTGATCAACCTACTTTTGAGCAACAAGCAGATTGCTACTACCGTAATTTCCGCACTATAAGCCGCACCGGAGTATAAGCCGCAGCAGCAAAATTGCCTGTTTGTTACATATATAAGCCGCACCGGACTATAAGCCGCAGGTGTTTTAATGTTTTTTTTTTTTATTGTGTTTTAATGTTTAATTACCATGGGTTCATGCACAGAGGGGATTGTCGGGAAAGAGATGGCTGTTTGAGGAAGCTCCCATTTATTAACATTTCAACAAAACAACATAACATAACACCACCTGTGTTTTTTTTTACAGTGCACACAGTGTCCGCGGTGTGGTGAAAAGAGGGCAAGAGAGGAAATTAAAACAGAAGTGGATTTATAGTTAGAAAGAGTGCTAAAAAAAGAGAGATTTTTTTTTTTTTTCCCCCCAAAAAAATCCATAGATAAGCCGCACCGTTATATAAGCCGCAGGGCCAAAAAACGGGGAAAAAGCCGCGGCTTATAGTCCGAAATTTACGGTACTTTTATCACAATCTCCAGTGTAAAGTTTGCTGTAGTGCATAATATCCATTCTTCATGATCCTGTTCTGCTATGCCCTCATATGCTGGAAGACGAATCAATCAAAAAGCATAATAGGCTGTGTGAGATTAGCACCAAAAAAAATCTGTGACTACTGGGTGCAATCTTGAGTCCCTGAACAAAGAAAATACAACAGACTTGCATCTGAAGTTCAAATCCTCAGGATATTGCTCACCCACTTTACCATGTACTGATGCAACACAGAGGTTGTTTAAGCAATAGGTTTATACTTCCAAGATGTCTACAGAGAGGTTCAACCGGTTGCTTGTGGGGTTTTGAAATGAACACACTGGAATTGCACCTGTCCCTGATGTGTCCCAGTACAGCACAAACAGCGATTGTTGTACTGCATGCTTCTGTACATTACTGCAGAGCCGTGTATATAGGAAAGTCGCGAGTCGCGACATCTCCATTCACTCCAATGGACCCCTTTTTTACTCTTAAGAGTTCCAGGAAGTAAGGTCCTGGATTAAGCAGCACTGTCGAGTTGCAGCAAAATGGACAGTTTGTGTTGTACTTTAGATTTATTTTTTTTGACTCAAATTGTACATTATCAGCTTTATTTTTTAGCATTCAAAAGTAGCGCGAGACCCCTTCCTGGCTGTTCATTGGCTAATGAGTAACGCATTTTGGTCCTCCGCTCACGCCTCTCTCTCTCTAGAGAACACTACATTACTGATATATTCTTTCTCCTCTGGCTATGTGAGCGCCTGAGTGGTGTCTCAATTATTCTGTGCACTGTAACACCTCACTTAACTTCCACAACTACAGTATGCCCATGCTTCAGCACAGTGCTTGTTTGATAGATGGTACAAACTAGCATAATCTTAAAAGTATGGGCACAGGGCAGTAAACGCTGGGAGAAAATAACAAGGAGACTGGCATATTTCTGCATGCTATGCGGGAGCATCTGACAGTGTTCACTTTTTTTGGAAGGAGGCATTCAAGTAACCTGGAAGATGAATGAACCAGTCTCTGCCAGGATCCCCTAATTATGCCTCCAGGGAAATGTATCTCTACTACCACCAGAGGTCACCACAGCAAAGTTTGGCTTTGCCCTGGCAAGTTTTTATCAGCAGCAACAAGACTCACTGTACTTTGAACTTTGCATTGCAACTTGCTACAGGGATTCTCCCAAATGTAGATAGAAACAGCTTCCTCACTTAACCTCATACATACCTGCAAAGTGTCAAAATGGCAGGTCCACAGAGTATAATTTGTCATTAAATGCTGCGGATGAGTTCAGAGCACACATTTATGTACGGTAGTTTTATCAGAGACCCAGCTTTTGGCAAGTTGAGAGGGCATTCTGGCAGAATCAGATGGTATCAATCTTTAACTCAACTTGCCAGAAGGCTAGCTGCCCCTCCACATAGTGAAACATTTTCTTCTGCAAATAACGTGTCGGTTTGTAAACTTAAACAATAGAGACACTGCATGAAATAGGCCACGCCCATCACAGGGGAAAGCTCTCCATTCACTTCCATACAGCAGCGTCATTTTCCTTGAATTAAACATAGCTAAAAGCTGTTGTGTGGTGGGCTGCGCACACAACAAATGTAAAAAATCGCCAGTTAAAAGTTTTTTTTGTACTCCTGATCAAAACAAGGAAGCCATTGAGAATTGGCGAGAAGAAAAATGTGGATCTAGCTGTCAAGGAAGTAAGTTGGAGCGTTCATCTTCCGTATATACGATCTTTTGTGCAACACACAACCATGCATGTGACATAGGAGAACGCCAGGAATGGAGGGGGGCTTTCTGTTTTCCCCCGTCTTGGGCGTGGTTTCTGAATGATGACGCGTTACGCAGTGTCTCTATGGGCGGAACGTAGGAACCAAAGTGCAGCTGTACTCCGACCACGAAACAATTACGCTCAGTCCTTCTGCGTTCCATTCAGAAAACATGGGCGACACGAGTAACTTCTTATTTTTTCTCTAACTCGTAGCGACTGGCAATGTTAGGCTGCCTACTGCTGCATTTCTATGGGGGAACGGAAACACTGCGGACCGGAACACAGGACCGGAAAACACGGGGCGGGTCATCCTGCCTGTAGTAATGCGTACCCGGCTCTTTTCCTCTGGAAGAGCCTGGTGACGCGAGGTTAGCCAAACTGGGGTCCCGCTTGTGCACGGCGCACGCCCCCCGAGTGCCCAGTTAATCGTTCATAATATGAGAGAGTATTCGAATATTTAAATTACTTGAAAATGCCCATCCCTAGACAGTATTTAACGCATGCCACCTCATCTCTCACCTTCAAAGAAGAGATCAGCTCCATAGCGTAGAAGGATTTCAGCTGCATACACCAGGCCCCTCTCAGCCACCTTAAACAGAGCGTAGCTGATGCCCTCCTCAAACACATCTGACTCAGACTCTCTCTCCAGCAGATCCACCAGGGAGCTACACAGCTCGGGGGTACTGGCACTGGCAACAAGAGCAGAGAGTAAAGCCACTTTCAGACAGGTACTCTGTGGACTTTGTCCATTGAATCAGACATTCCCCGGGGTTACACTTCAAAGAAGAGGCATTGTTGTTTTCACACATGAGGAAATCCTCCAGTCCGGTGTAGAGTAGAGAGTGCGGGGTGGGCGGGGTGGGGTATTGACGGAATCGCAGTGTTTAACCTATGCGAGACAGACTTTTAATTACATTTTTCAATGTAGACTACATCAGAGATATATTTCAGAAAGCAATTATCCACTCTAACGATAACGTAGGGTGGCAACGTGCCAAAAAAGGGAGTGCCTGTTTACACATCGCCCAAAAGTCGCTGTCAAATAGTGGTCGCACTAGCGTTGAAAGGTGGAAAAGACGATTTCACAAGTGGCATTCAAGTCATATATTTATTTCTCCCCACAAAAGTTATCTGTCCAATATATATACCCTACAGCCTACATGCAACATCTTCTTGTTGCGTTCTTGTTGCATTTTATTGTGGCGATAGGGTTAGAAAACCCAAATCATATGCCAAAAAGTGAGCGCCTGTTTACACATCGCCCAAGAGTCGGCTGCTAAATAGTGATCACAGTAAAGTAAATGTTAAACACTGGAAAATGCGAATGTACAAGTGGCATTCAAGTCACACCTGACCTGTTTTCAATGTATTTCACCCACAAAAAGTTAGCTCTCCAATATATAGCCTAATGCAACACTATCATCGAACTTCTTGTTGCATTTTCACAATTCAAACAGGCAGAGAGGAAAAGAAACCACTCACCGATTTGGGTCTCTTCCAAATAATCCATCCACGTAACTACGTCCATTCATGAAATTAAATAGCAGAGGAACATTAATGGTTTCTAATGTAAAAGTTAAAGTGCCATTTAACAATATAACAGAAGGACTCCCAGCATCATCAACACGCCCATACTGCTGTAGTATTCAAACATGCCGTGCTCTGCGCGCAACACGGACATAGTACTAGGGGCTTGGGTGGGTAAGATCTATTTGCACGGGGGCGCGCTCACAGCGGACAATTGTGTTCATACATACAGCCCATCCGAGTAACATCTTCAGGAGTTCACTGCATGTGTGAAAGTGGCTTAACACGGTTTACAGGCAAACATGTGTGGATGGGCACCAGTGTTTTCTTCTACATTCATTTGGCACTGACAGTGGTTGTGACCTGCAGAAAACACTAGTACCAGCCCTGCTAATGAACATGGAAAATTTAGCCTACATGGTTATTTAGGTTAATTTTCCAATGACGGATCAGTATTTAGAAATAGTTTCTCAAATTAAAAATGGGTTTATTGTAGCTAGAAGTTCTGAACAGAACCAAAAGTGGGGTCACAACAGTTCTGGGAGTTCAACCAAAGCAAAACAAAAACACTCCTATCCCCCATCTGCAACATAACAGATTTAGAGGGGGAAATTACACTTTGACTTAAAGGTAAAAGATCAAGGGAATAGCCTAAAGCCTGCACACAGATAAACAATTAGGCAAACAAAACTATGGCTTCAGCCTCACCTCTCCTCCTCACTAGTGGCTCCTTCCACCACTCCCACCACACACAGCACAGCATCAGTCAGCGGTTGATAATCATAGATGATCCTTCGAAAGCCATGGAGGAAAGGCATGGCTCCACTCTTCACACTCGTTGAAAGCTGGAGCTACAAAACACATTTTAACGGTGAAAAACTCTGGCTGTCAACGAGACAGCGATTCATTGTATCAGCGCAGGCGAGAGTGGCTTTTTTAGCAGACTGACAGGCAAACATAGCGTTATCTGTTCAGTTCAGATGAACTGTCTTTTGTGGAGAGATGAGACTTTGCGTTGGGGGGGGGGGGACACAATTGGTCATTGCGACGGACAACAACCTTGTGTATCAGGCAAGTACCGTTTTATTGTGATTGCTAACGTACGTGTATGAAGATGGAGGGCCATTTTTAGCGGAGCCTGCAACACCACACCATAAGGGTGTAGTCTAGGACCTGGCTCACATATGTATGCAATTCATTTAGGAGAGGATATCTCAACTGTTAGAGACTAATATGACCCCTGTGAACAGCTTGGGCTGTGTGCCAAAATCTCTATTCGGGACCAAAAACACGAAAATGGTCAAAATGGCCTCTTTTTTTCAGTGAATGGGATTTTTTCCCCCCTTCAAAGATATCCTCATGGTTTTCTACCAGTTTAATCTTCACATTAAAATAAACAGTTTTTGTATTAAACTTTTTCTTAAAATAATAATAATACAATTTAGGGAATATATCATTAAGCATGCATAAATTCGCATATAAACTATTGTAACTACAGATTGTTCAGAATGGCAACTTATTACAATACAACTAACACCACACATGAATTGCCATACATGCATTAACACTAGGGTGAATAGGATTTTTTGATAAATTGCATATTACTTACTTACTTTTAAGAAAAAGTGTAATACAAAAAATATTTATTTTAATGTAAAGATTAAACTGGTAGAAATTCATGGGGACTTCGAGGCACAAAAGTATTAATGAAGGCTGAGTCTCGCATTAACCTAGCTAAGCACACCGGTACGCGGATGGTAACTTTTAGCTTTGAGCCATTGTTTTGACGATGGGCGAGGGAAAGCCAACCAACTTTCTGTGTGTGTGCTAACGCTACGTGTAGAAGAGGGTGCCTCTGTGTCTGTGCTCCGACAAAAAGTTCAGTTAACGTTACATTGCTGCTGTCAACGCTAGCATCTAACTAGCATTACTGGCTAACTTAGCAACAATTAAAATCATAAATTACATTGTTGGAGTAAAAAAAAATACAATTTGATAATTTTCTAACACAATCTACTCACGCCAACTGCTTATCTTTCTTAAACAGGAAGTTTCCACGCCCACATCGGTCCGACACTCTTCTTACTCCCCGTCGAACACCAACGGTAACGAATGTTCCTCTCAATATCAGAATCAGAACTTTGCTCTCAAAGTACACACATAGGCCACAGAGAAGAAAGAAAGAGTCTGGAAGATGCAGAGTGACACATTGGAATTTGCGAAATGGTCTGGCGATGTCAGAGCTGTGTGGAGATGCAGAGCTGTGTGAAGTAGGGCCATCTGGTCACCCTGAAGCACATACGGCAGTTGTAGGTCTGTTCTTGGAAAAGCTCACATTTATTCGCATCACATTTATTTACTGACACCCAGGTGTCAGTAAATAAATGTGATGCGACGCGAGTTATCTTGCTATTATGTAGCTAGTACACAAAATAATTTTAACCAAATAACACAATAGAACAATAACAGTGCAGCACAAACCGGAAACAAATTGCCAGATACAGGTGGTGAGAGCGGATCTCAGACCGGAAGAGTAACCGACCAGTAACAAATACCCAGAAGCAAATTAGCCTACACGTTCATTTTCTCTAAAACATATCAGAAAATCCCGACATAAAGAGATTTCAGTTATAAATCAAACAAATCACCTACCGGTTGAATGAATGGGTATGTAGCCTATAGATTCATAAAACAATTTGTATTTTATGAACATTTTAAAAAGGCAAAGGACATCATGTGTTGCACCTTATTTCTGGTTTCAAAGCCTTTCTATGTAGTCTACTTTGTAATAACAAATCTGTACTGCAGATCGGCCACTGCAGTTCATAGCAAAATAATATCTTAAATGTGCAATGCCACGGCAAAAATGTAATGTTGTGCCACCAAATGTTGTGACTGATGTAGCGTTAACAGAGTTAAAAAAAAAATAGCCTACACTTTATCAATTATTATTTCCAAGTTGTATCTGCGAATCTTATTTTCATTTAATTACTTTGTTGAGTATTTGTGAATTTGATATCTATGAGTTATTTTTATTAATTTACTTTGCTCATGTTTCCTGTAGAAGAATTGTAGCTAGAAGTAACCTCGAGCTAGAAGTAACCTGTATATCGCCTCTTCTGTGCCTCTTGACTTTCCGTAGGCGTCCACACTGCCGGAAATCTAAAAGAAGAAGAAGACTTTCCGTAGACCCTCCTCCTCTACCCTCTCACTCACGCGTTGCGTCTAGCATTGATGAGGGTAAGTTGTGTTATGAATGCTCCCGTGCTATTTCATTGTTTTCTTTGGAAAAACGGACCAATTGTGTCGTAGCCTTTGGTGAATGTTGCTTACTGTTTCATACTTTTACGTTGTGTAGCTGTTGTGTATTATTTGCGGCGCTAATATAAGTTGTAGACTGTGTAAACGCACACTAACCGCCATATTGTAATGTGACCAACGTAACGTGCGTTCCTTTATCGCAAAAGAACTGGGACGTGGAGGCTAAATTACGTCACATCCGGGAAGTTCACTGTTCAGATCCACTCGCTAGCCAGGCTAGCCATTGTTAGCAATAACAGTTGATACAAGGCATTTCGTGGCATTTTGCGCATACAAACACTGCAGCCTCATGTCCACACAGATAGAAGTAGGCCGTGCTGTGCGTACAGCTGATTTAACGAGACACAAACAAGACAGAAGTGCTAAATAGCATTTATACGATTATAACTACTGTTGTTGCGCGGAGCAGCCATCTTGGATTTCTTTAGGTCGGGGCTGCTGGAGACGCGTGATTTCTAATGCTGCCTTCCAGACAACTGGGACCTTCAGATTTTCTGGCCTCCTATTAGGAAAAGTGCGCTGGAACGGCACTCAAAGTGGGAGCTCCCACTTGAAAACTGGGAGAAAAAAATCTACCCCCACTAGGCTGGGAACCAGTTGTCTGACGTCACACAACAATGGCCGCAACATGGAGTATGTAGTCCAAAGTATTAAGTGCCTAAATAAAATAGTATAATAGAGTCTGTTACATTATGTATCATTGCTGCTCCTCATTTTCATTTAAATATGTAAGGAGGGTGCTCTGCTCGTTGTTAAGCTGTCTTGCTATTTGCCAAACAAAAAAAAGTTTGTCGCGGTCCGCCATGTTTCTTGGTTGCATTTTGCCTTTGTGCTCTGGAATGCTTTGAAGGTGGGGGGTGGGACTTTTCCACTGGGAAACACCCACGTCCCAGTTGTCTGGAAGGCAGCATAACCCCACATAAGATAGGCAATAACCACGCCCTGTGCCCGCCTACGCAGCAGTCAAGCGCCGGGATTGGCCGGAGCAAGTCTTTTGTGTTTTTCTTTTGACAGATGGAATCTCCCACACCACAAACACTGGAGGGCACGCAGCCCAGCGATTTCATGAACCAACTGAATAACTTGAGAACGGACAGCGATTTCAGCGGACATTGAGAGCGGACATTGAAATTAATTATGGTCGCATAATAATTGTAATCTACACAATGTACACAATCTACAAAAAGCCTTTTCCACTTCACACCCAATTGACCCATTTTGTGTCTAAGATGCAAGCAAAACTAAAATGGCAAAAATGAAAATGGCTAATTTGTCTATTCAAAGCAGAAGTTTACTATGGTATTTATTTTATAGGCTACTATTCAAAGCAGACCTTCAAAACAGTCCATCTCAAACACCTTACCACCTGCGCCTCGCAGGGAGTGGTGTATGCCATCTCTTGCCCCTGCCCGCTCTGGTATATCGGGAAGACCTTGCGTCCGTTACGCACACGGATCACGGAGCACAAGAGCGCGCTCCGGCGCCAGGACACCAAGGCCCCTATCGTGGATCACTTTATTCGACACGACCATAGTGTTTCAGACCTCCGCTTCTGGGCCATAGACACTGTCAAACCCCACCCGAGGGGTGGCGACCTAGACAGGACGCTTCTCCAGCGCGAAGCGCACTGGATTCACAGGCTGGATACCTCCGCTCCTAACGGACTCAATGAGGAGCTGGACCTTGCATGCTTTATTTAGGGAGATCTTGAAGTCTGTAGTATTGGAATGCCTACTGTTATGCTATATTTATATTTATATTATTCATTAATTAGATGCATTACTCTGTGTGATTCTTACATCATATCCTTGCGTGATTTTGCTGATATGTTTGGCATTAACATCAACATGATAGGACCTGTATTTTCCTACAGCATTATTGATGTGACATGTAGCCTATTTTTGCATTAGTATTTTTGTAATATATCATCATGTATGAATCTCTGCTAGTTCTGTCTACCCTAGTAGAGCAGACCATTTCCTCTGACGTCAGGGCTCTGCCCCCTTCACGTCACTCCACACTACCTGTGCCACGTAGGCTATGTTCTCTATTTAACCTGGTGCGGTGGCCGACGCCCTCCCATACAGCCTGATGAAAACCAACGGTTGAAACGCGTTGCGTTTGTGCCTTGCCCGTATCACCTATTTGAAGATGTACACTGTTTGTTAACTGTGAAGTACGCAGGTACAAATTACTTCTTATTAAATTGATTTATCTTTAAAACTCTAAGCAGCTCATTTTTTGCTTTGACCTTCAAAACAGGAAACCCAGAGATATTACTCTTGGGGTTGATGCAGGTTGATAGGTTGATAGGTTGATAGGTTGATTATTGCCTCAAATATCAGATTAAGACGAGATGAAAAAAGGGGCTGAGCTGCATGCAGGCTGAAGCCTTAGGCTCGTTTGAGATGACTGCCGCCTCGCCTGGAAAGCAGACGAGAGCAGGCGAGCACAGTCAGGCGAGGCGTCAACAAGTCGAACACCCCCGACGGCACACTTCCTGCTGCTTTTCTTCTTCTACCGTTTCGTTTAACAGCGGTTTGTAAACAAATTAAAACATGCATTAGCGCCACCCACACTCACTGCTCAAATAACACAGCCCTTCAGATTCCTTATTTTTATTTTTATGTAGGCATTACAGGTGGTATTTATGTAAAATATGGAGTGACAGCTTGGAATCGATATAAAATTGAAGTTTCTACACTTCACTGTGGGTTTGTGATGCACCTGTGTTGAACCAATGGGCACTCAGCTTGATGCGTTTCTCGTCATCCTCTGTCATCCGCAGTCGGGCGCAGTTGGTGGGGAGCAACTGCGGCACCTCGCTCCAAATCTGTGCCCGCCTCGCTCTCGCGAGAGTCACGTGACTCACGCAGGACGGAGCAAGTCGGACAACTTTCTAACCATCATGCAATGGGGCAAGCAAGGCGCTGGTCGAATCTGCGCAGAATTTGCTCATCTCAAACGAGCCTCTTGTCAGTCTGCTTGTCACGCACCAGGAGCTTGTCAAGTAATCACCGTCCCATTGGCTCACGTGAGCGGCCAATCCCGGCGCTTGACTGCTGCGTAGGCGGGCACAGGGCGTGGTTATTGCCTATCTTATGTGGGGTTAGAAATCACGCTGCTGAGACTCCTACGAGTTTGGAATGGGAAATACCAGCTCTAGTGACGTCACGTCCCAGCTCATGAACTTATAAAGGAATGCACGAGTAGTTTCAAACTTTCACGTGTAAATATGCTGTTGTTTTACATGTTTAGAGACCACTCAGATGCACAGCAGAGAGCAGAAGGCAACTCATGCTTGTTTCATGTCTTCTACAGGTATGCATTTCATTGCTGTAATTATAATTTTCGTTGTCTGTTTATTTACACCGGTTTTCATGGTTAAATGTAACTTGTTTTGAAGAGGAACATTGAGACTGATAATTGTTGAATTTAGAACAAAGAAAAAAACGTTTATTGCATATACATATATAGATATAGATAGGCTATAGATATATATGGTTAGGGTTGATAAGATTTTTGCTTTTAGATGTTTTATGACAAAGTGTATGAAACCCATGACCAGATTAGTCATACATTCTGTCATTGTGTTACTTATGGATGGTTTTATAATAGTGAAAATATATTATACCCCTTTTTGCTGGGGGACCCCATGGAATCCCCACAACGACCCTGGGAAACCCCACTCTGAGAACCCCTGGCCTATGGGAACTAGATCTCCATCTCTCCCTGTTACTCTGACTAAATCAATGACAGATGCCATTTTCAAATGCCAAGAGATAGCCTAATTCAAAAACCAGATAGATAATCATCCTACAATGTAGGCTGTTGCATTTAAAACTTACATCAGTGCAGATAGATCATCAACAACAACAGTGAAGATGCTGGTGAGTTGATCATTTAATACAGGGGTGCGGGTGCCCACACTTTTTTAGGTTGAGAACAACTTACAACAAAAAACTAGTTGCGAGCTACTTCTTTACCCCTTGTCCCCCCAAGTACATAGTTAGCACGTTTTAACAGTATTATATTATTTGTTTAACATTATTCAATAATGTTAAATGGTGTAGATACGGAGTTAGCTATACATGAGTGGGATTTAGTTTATGCATTAAGCGAGTTACTTATTGATGGCCCGAGATCTAGCGATAGATCACTATCGCACCCCTGATTTAATGTATCTGTGCTTCTGTGGTGATAATGGAGATACGACCATCTATAATGTTTTCTATGTTTTCTTCCCGTGAAATGCACGCCGTGGCACGCAGATAAGTCGTAGATATAATTTGGATAGGACATGCACAACCGACGCTCCCAAACGGATGCACGATACGCACGTGAACTAGAGAGGTGCGGCCCCAGCCCGGCCCCCAGGAGTTATGAAATGAATCGGCCCCAGCCCACCGCGAGGCCCGACATCAATATCACGATATGACGACACATCTCTCTCTCTCCCTCTCTGTGCTGTGTGCATGCAGCCGTGCTGCGGAGAGGCTCTAAACTCGGTGGTCCAAAACATTGCTATTTTACAATTGTCAGTGAGACTGTGTTGCCTATCAAAATCCAGACATGTTGTCTCGAGAAAGATGACGTTAGCTTGTTTAATTGCCAACACAGCAACAACAGTTTGCTTGTTTAACAGCAACAATGCCCACAAACTGAAACATGTCACTCAAGGATATCAAAATGAAAACAGCAGACTTACCATTTATAGCTGCATTGAATAATGTCACGTTAGTGTCCTCACAATGTATGGTGGATGAATCCAGTATGGAGCTTTCCCTACTGCAGTGGGGACTCTCCCCTCGCAAACTTTGTTTTTATGTCCATCGATCTTGTTTCTCTCTCACGACACGGACACACGCGGTTTGTTTTGTTGTTGTTTTTTACGCTGACAGCACGCTGACTGAAACATGTCATGACGTGGAGTGTGGCAGACTAAAATGTCACAGTGAGGCTGTGTGTGCGTGTCTGTGTGCTGCTCCTCCTCTTTGTGTCACTCTGCGTGTAAAATTAAGCGAGTAATACAACTTTAGGGGAGACTGAGCATGCGTGGGCAGTCTCCGGTTACCGCCTAAGGGGAAAGCTTCTAGCTATGAGCGTGACAACCGCCTAGAGTTGGATATATAAATAACTGTGAATAAAGATCCCTGTACCAGCAAGAAGCCTATATCTCTTCAATACCAGGAACGCTACAATATCTTGGCCAATAAGTATGTAACATACAAAATAAAACAACCCGTAATATCTTCATTTGATGTAGAATGCAGAGGACATGTAACTGTTTAGTTAAACTTGCATTCCAGGAATGTTACTCTAAAGATAACGATAATGGCTCGAGACTGTTTCGTCCTGAAACCCACTCACTTTGCGCCAGAACACAATTTGGGGGTGGTTTTGGCGTAACCTATGTGGGATTCGAAATAACGCATCCGAGATAGATATCATAGAAAACGTTATGAATATAGCCACGTTATAAACAACAAACTAACGCTGGTGGTCCGTATGGAAACAGTGTTACTCGAAATGGTTAAAAGTTCTATCAATTTGGTCATTCAGTGGCGTTTTACTGCCATGTAAGTTAACATAACTAACTAGCGGCTAATATTAGCCACAGTAGGCATTACCCATGGATGCATTGCTCTTAAAGGGCTCGCGCCGCCTGAACTACAGTAATAATCAATGGGGGAAAAACTATTTTTCACATGAGTGGGGCGCATGCTAACCCCACCGTGACGTCACGATGTACCAAATATCCCATTCATTTGAGGGCACAAAAAAAGCAGTGTCAACCCATAGAGGGAACTTATGCTGCTGAAAATGATACAAATGGTACAATGGTAACAGTTTGGTCTCAAATGTGGAAATTTTGACCAGAATTCTTCACCCTGCTGCTCTCTCCCCCTCCTGTGTGGCGTGCGCTCAAAGTGCGAGTAAACAAAAATGTCCGGTCTGCCACTTACCGGTAATATATTTGAGTGGGAAGTTTATGGTTTGGCTGTTTGCGTGTCACTTGTAGCAGACTCCATTATCAAGGGACATATGAATATGTATTGAACTATTTTCTTATTGTATTGATTAACACATTCAGTGCCACAGCGCTTCAGTAAAATTGTCTGGAGCCTGTGCCAGATTCACTTCCATTCAGTTGAAAACAGCTATAGAATTTTTTCTATTATGGCTATATTAACGGGGCTGGACTTTAATGAAAGATTGAACACTCCTGCTTCTTCCAAAGAAGAAATTTTGTTTCTAGACAGTTCCATTATGAAATTACAGCCTCTCAAAAAAGTGCACTTTCATGGGTTTTCTGTCGTTTTTTTTTTCTTTCCAAGATATAGCCCCTTTTATGAATACCTTTTGCACTCTAATTTGGAGCACATTCACTGACTCTGGCTGGTGTTTTCTGATGTGGTGGCGTGTGGTGTGGTTTCTGTGCAGCCACACACCCCTCTCCCCCCCCCCCCCCCCCCCTCTCCACCTCTGAGCTGCGGGCTCCTCCCACACGCACAGAGTTTGCTTTCTCGACTCGTTTTTGCCCCGGACAGATCCCAGCTTTGCTGCGCGCATCATTTCCTTGATGGGCATCAAGGAAATGATGCGCGCTGGCAAACGCGACTGAACGAAAAGGCTTGGCCCGTTCGGCTTCGGATGCTGCCTTTCTAGGAAATCGTGTGGAGATAGATAGAAGCATAAGAGCTCAGTTGTGAGCGCGGATGCAGCCGAGCCCACTCTCGCTGTAGACGGAGCAATATATAGGCTCTGGCAGAAAGCATGCATCGGTTTCCACGGCTTTCTCCGCTGTCTCCTGTACAAAGTAAAGGATCTGAGGTGGGTGGAGCAGCTCCTGTGACGATGTTTAAGGTGGCGCCGTGTGATCCCTTGAAGGGATTCATGCTCACTGGCTGGGTACGACCTTAAACAGCAGAATTATGGAATAATATGAATTATGATTTTAGGACGTCCACAGACGTCCTTGGCACTGAACGTTACTTTTTTTTAGGACGTGCACAGACGTCCTTGGCACTGAATGTGTTAAGTGTCTATCGCTGATATACAGTATATTGATATTGTTTTATCACACAGACATATGTAGTAGTGTAGGGCGGCCTTGGTTGTGCATAATTCGTCTTTAATGTGTGTATGTCTGTATTTTAGTCTTCCCTCCAGATGCTCCGCAGCTGTTTGTCTGTAAAGAAGAGGTTCCCTCTGAGAGCTCCAGTCTGGACCAGGAGAACCCAGAGCCCCCACGCATTAAAGATGAACAGGAGGAAGTCTGCATCAGTCAGATTAAAGGGGAACAGGAGGAACTGTGGACCAGTCAGGAGAGAGAGCAGCTTCAAGGGCCGGAGCCCCCATGCATTAAAGAGGAACAGGAGGAAGTCTGGATCAGACAGGAGGGAGAGCACCTTCAAGGGCTGGAGAAGGCCCATATCACAGAGTTCCCATTCACTCCTGTCTCTGTGAAGAGTGAAGATGATGAAGAGAAGCCTCAGTCCTCACAGCTTCATCAAAGCCAAACTGAGGAGAAGAGAGAGGCAGAGCCTCTAGCCTGCAGCTCAACTGAACAGATTAAAACAGAAGCTGATGGATCGGACTGTGGAGTATCAGATCCAGCCAGGAATTTAGATCCAGCTAGTCATTTACAAGCAACTACTGCTGGCAAAACTTCACAGTCTTCTGAAGCTGAGACTGAAGACAGCGATGAATTGACTGAGGAGACTAGGGAACCTCAGTCAGGTTTAAACTCAGTGAAAAACAATGTTCTCAAAGGTCATAAGAGATCTTATACTGGGAAGACTAAGGAACCTCAGTCAGATTTAGACTCAGTGAAAAACAATGTCCTCGAAAGTCATAAAAGAGCTTATACTGGGAAGAAACACTTTAGTTGTTCAGATTGTGGTAAAAGATTTGGCCGGAAAGGAGCCTTGAAGACACACATGAGAGTACACACAGGGGATAAACCATTTTGTTGCTTAGACTGTGGTAAAAGTTTTAGTCTGAAACACCACTTGAAGACACACATGAGAGTCCACACAGGGGATAAACCATTTAGTTGCTTAGACTGTGGTACAAGTTTTAGTCAGAAACAAAACTTGAAGAAACACATACAAGTCCACACAGGGGATAAACCATTTAGTTGCTTAGACTGTGGTACAAGTTTTAGTCAGAAACAACACTTGAAGACACACATGAGAGTCCACACAGGGGATAAACCATTTAGTTGCTTAGACTGTGGGAAAAGTTTTAGTCTGAAAAAAAACTTGAAGGCACACATGCAAGTCCACACAGGGGATAAACCATTTAGTTGCTTAGACTGTGGGAAAAGTTTTAGTGTGAAACAAAACTTGAAGACACACATGAAAGTCCACAAAGGGGATAAACCATTTAGTTGCTTAGACTGTGGGAAAAGTTTTAGTCGGAAAGAAAACTTGAAGACACACATGAGAGTCCACACAGGGGATAAACCATTTAGTTGCTTAGACTGTGGTAAAAGTTTTAGTCTGAAAGACAACTTGAAGAGACACACGAGAGTCCACACAGGGTAGAAACCCATGTTGAGCAACTAGCTCAACATTTTGGTGATAAAGGAGAATTGAAGAGACACAGGGAAAAACCCTTTTAGTTCAGTTTAGGGAGTGGGGACAAAGCCTATAAACCCTGTTCCCATAGGAGAGTGACGAAATGCACTGGATGGTGTGACGTCAGGGAGAAGAGCAGGGGCGGGATGTGTGTTCAAGTGCCCATCCACCCACCACCAACACAACCACCCCAACAAGTCTGTTGCACCCCAAAAGAGGAGAAACATCCTTGTTATCCACTACTTTTTTTTATCCCGTCATCTCTCGCTCTGTGGTTTGTTGTTGGGAGGAGACTGTCGCTCTCGTCTGTCTCGTGTTCTGAGAGAAGTTTTTGTTTTCTCCCCCCCCCCCCCTGCACTACCACGCAAACTTGTTTCTGCTGGGTTTCTTATTACAAAATCTCCCTTGTTTACTGTTGCTATACATATAAATAACTTTTCTTTTTGAAGAACCACTTTGTTTTTTATCTTCATCTGTTAACATGTCGTTAAGAAGAAGAAAAAAATGGGAAAAGGAAAAAACAATGGCATGTTGCATTGATCTTTTATTTCTCAGTACAGTTTTGCCACCCGGTGGTTGAAGGTGGCATTGAATGGATGCCATTTTTAATTTAAGTATTTTTATTTTATTTACCTTTTTCTACTGAACGATTTTGCGGGTTTAGTTGACAATACTGACTTAACAAAGAAGGGGGATGGTATACGGCTTCGGCCAGGTGTACACATATCCATCCATCGACACTCCTCTTTACCCCAGGGAAATGTGTGCCAAGTGAGCAGTTTTTAGACACTTTTGCTCATTGACATTAAGGCAATGTCAAAGATCAACCTTGAGTCATTGGTTTTCAGTATGCCGTGCTCCGATCTTCCTTTCCTCCTGAGCGGACACAGACTGGAAGTGGTTACATGCTGTAGATGTGTGCACCATTCTCTCTCTGATGTGCACCACTCTCTCTGATGGATATAGAAAATGCTGAGGAAAAGGATATAAAGTGTATGAGGAGACTTGTGGCTGCAGTCGGAGAGTTTTGAAAGCACATCTACCGATGCAGTGTCCAACCAACACCAGGTACAAACCACTCAACACCACTTGGAGGCAGGCAGCTTGTCCCACCTCAGATCCCCCTTTACTCCTGTACCTGTCCACTAATGAGAAGCCTTTCCTCATTTGGTTCTAGAGCAGTAATAATAACAACGATTTGGAAGAAAATTGGGGGGGATAATTGTGACGCTGCCTTTTGAGGCAGAAGACCGATGGATTCATGATGCCTCATTTTTGGCTCATTTCAAAGAAATTGTCCTTTCCTTTCATTCGTTTTGCTATTTCTTCTATTTGCCTTATTGTTCATACAAAACGTATCGTTGAGTTGATGAATGTACAATAACTATTGACTAACAGTTTGCTTGAATTAATAAATCTAATGTTATGTTTCAGCCTTAGCCATTATAGGTTTGCTTTTGTTGAGCTGGTGCTGTAGTTTAGGATTCCCATGGGTCCTTGAAATCAAGTTATAATCTCAAAGATGTTCATGTAAATAAATGTCTGAGGGTTGTGTTTTTTTTACAAATCATTTGGCTGAGCAGTCATTTTTTTAAAGTAATGTCTCAGTTTCAGCCTACAGCTGTTTGCATCTGCTGTGAGACTTGCGGTTCACACCTTATAACGAGAGATGCCATCTTTGGCAGTACTGCTTTGCATTTCTCAGTAGGCCTACAGCAGAGAGTTTCAGCTTTGTGGTAGAAGACTGCAGTGCACTGAACACCTTCCTGTATCTAATGAGTCAAGATTCCTCATTGGCACACGATAAACTAACCAGTGTGAAAGGTGGCGGGCTGAGATGACCTGTGACCTTTTGGGAGCTGCGGTAGCGTACAGCCAGTAGTGGAGGAGCCAGCAGAAGAGATCCACTTGTTTCATACAGGAAATTAGACAACAGACAGTCAATTTCCACTATGGTCTCATTTGTTTATGCTAATTATACAAAGCTATTACAATTAATTCGACATCGATTCATCTTTTAGTTAAAATTTACTAATTGGTGTCTGTGGCGGCGGTGTCTGGTTCAGTCACAATTGTGATGTCATCAGTAAGCAATTGTGACACTCGAGCATTGTGATGACAGTGATGTCACTCAAGCAATTTTGATGTCATCAGTGATGTCACTCAAGCAATTGGATGTCATTAGTGATGTCACTCGAGAATTGTGACTAGCAGTAAAACACACAGAGAGGCAGCAATCACTGACAGGTACAGGTTAGGTGGTGAGAGTGGATCTCAGACCGGAAGACTAACCGACCAGTAACGCATAGCCTACCCAGAAGCAAATTAGCCTACACATTCATTTTCTCTAGACATATCAGAAAATGCCGACATAAAGAGATTTCACTTATAAATCAAACAAATCACCTACCGGTTGAATGAATGGGTATGTATAGATTCATAAAACATACATTTCCTATTTTATGAACATTTTAAAAAGGCAAGGGACATCATGTGTTGCACCTTATTTCTGCTTTCAAAGCCTTTTTTTTGTAATAACAAATCTGTAGGCCCTACTGCAGATCGGCCACTGCAGTTCATAGCAAAATAATATCTTAAATGTGCAATGCCACGGCAAAAATGTAATGTGCCACCAAATGTTGTGACTGATGTGACAGTTAAAAAATAGCCTACACTTTATTATTTCCAAGTTGTATCTGCGAATCTTATTTTCATTTAATTACTCTGTTGAGTATTTGTGAATTTGATCTCTATGAGTTATTTTTATTAATTTACTTTGCCCATGTTTCCTGTAGAAGTAACCTTCTGTATATCGCCTCTTCTGTGCCTCTTGACTTTCCGTAGGCCCTCCTCTACCCACATTGCGCCTAGCATTGATGAGGGTAAGTTGTGTTATGAATGCTCCCGTGCTATTTCATTGTTTTCTTTGGAAAAACGAGCCAATTGTGTCGTAGCCTTTGGTGAATGTTGTTTACTGTTTGATACTTTTACGTTGTGTAGCTGTTGTGTATTATTTGTGCTGCTAATATAAGTTCATATATCTCAGTGGTGTAAACACACACTAACCGCCATTTTGTCATGTGACCAACGTAACGTAGGAGGTAGTTTCACGTGTAAATATGCTGTTGTTTTACATGTTTAGAGACCACTCAGATGCACAGCAGAGAGCAGAAGGCAACTCATGCTTGTTTCATGTCTTCTACAGGTATGCATTTCATTGCTGTAATTATAATTTTCGTTGTCTGTTTATTGACTCCCCCTCCCCCATGCACATTTTTATTTCGTCCACTTGGTGGCACTGTTTATGCTTTTGTATACTGTTACAGGTTTTCATGGTTAAATGTAACTTGTTTTGAAGAGGAACATTGAGACTGAATTTAGAACAAAGAAAACAAAATGTTTATTGCATATATATATATATACATATATATATATATATATATATATATATATATATATATATATATATATATACATATATATATATAAAACTAACTCTTACTAACTTAACTTTACCACTATTCCTTCAGAAGTTGTAGTTGTCATAGACTGTGTTGCTCTATTGCTGACAAAATGTGTTATTGTAAGTCGCTTTGGATAAAAGCATCTGCCAAATGATGTAATGTAATGTAATATATATATATATATGGTTAGGGTTGATAAGATTTTTTGCTTTTAGATGTTTTATGACAGAAAGTGTGTATGAAACCCATGGCCAGATTAGTCATACATTCACAATGACACACACTGTCATTGTGTTACTTATGGATGGTTTTATAATAGTGAAAATATATTATACCCCTTTTTGCTGGGGGACCCCATGGAATCCCCACAACGACCCTGGGAAACCCCACTCTGAGAACCACTGGCCTGGCCTATGGGAACTAGATCTCAATCTCTCCATCTCTCCCTGTTACTCTGACTAAATCAATAACAGATGCCATTTTCAAATGCCAAGAGATAGCCTATTTAAAAAAACAGATAGATAATCATCCTGTAGGCTGTTGCATTTAAAACTTGCATCAGTGCAGATAGATCATCAACAACAACAGCGAAGATGCTGGTGAGTTGATAATTTAATACAGGGGTGCCCACACTTTTTTAGGATGAGAACAACTTACAAAAACAAAAAACTAGTCGTGAGCTACTTCTTTACCCCTTGTCCCCCCAAGTACATAGTTAGCACGTTTTAACAGTATTATATTATTTGTTTAACATTATTCAATAATGTTATAATGTTAAATAGTGTAGATACTGAGTTAGCATGAGTGGGATTTAGTTTATGAATTAAGCGAGTTACTTATTGATGGCCTGAGATCTAGCGATAGATCACTATCTACCTAATGGGCACCCCTGATTTAATGTATCTGTGTTTCTGTGGTGATAATGGAGATACGACCATCTATAATGTTTTCTATGTTTTCTTCCTGTGAAATGCACGCCGTGGCACGCGGATAAGTCCGAGATATAATTTGGATAGGACGTGCACAACCGACGCTCCCAAACGGATGCACGATACGCACGTGAACTAGAGAGCTGCGACCCCAGCCCGGCCCCGATGAGTTATGAAATTAATCGGCCCCAGCCCCCCGCGAGGCCCGACATTAATATCACGATATGACGACACATCTCTCTCTCTCCCTCTCTGTGCTGTGTGCATGCAGCCGTGCTGCGGAGAGGCTCTAAACTCGGTGGTCCAAAATGTTGCTATTTTACAATTGTCAGTGAGACTGTGTTGCCTATCAAAATCCAGACATGTTGTCTCGAGAAAGAGGAGTGTCCTCACAATGTATGGTGGATGAATCCAGTATGGAGCTTTCCCTACTGCAGTGGGGACTCTCCCCTCGCAAACTTTGTTTTTATGTCCATCGATCTTGTTTCGTGAACGCATAGCCAACAGCAAGTATGTCATTAGACCAGACGTGAGCGGAGCTCCGCGTCGCGGCCAGTGAGAATGACCTGATCCATTAACATGATGGCCGCCAAAAGGAAGCGGCCTCCGCAGGCAGAGCACACAGGGTGACTTTTATGAATGGAAGCCAAGTCACTTTCACCATTGATTCCAATGACAGTGAGCTGAGAATTGTAACCGGGTAAGAAAGGTCAGCCACTGGCCAGTCCGATGAACGGAGAGTTGGTGAATAATGTTAAATGGTGTGGTGAGTGGAGAGAAGTCACATTCGGTCCTTAAGGACAGGCGGCCTAACAAACCACTGACTTCTTGATGCGCTGCCAGGGGTTGGCAGGCTAGTGACGTTCGCTAGCCTGGGCTAGGCTGCTCTCTCCCTCTCCTGTGTGGCGTGCGCTCAAAGTGCGAGTAAACAAAAATGTCCGGTCTGCCGCTTACCGGTAATATATTTGAGTGGGAAGTTTATGGTTTGGCTGTTTGATTGGCTGTTTGCGTGTCACTTGTAGCAGACTCCATTATCAAGGGACATATGAATATGTATTGAACTATTTTCTTATTGTATTGATTAAGTGTCTACCGCTGATATACAGTATATTGATATTGTTTTATCACACAGACATATGTAGTAGTGTAGGCCTTGGTTGTGCATAATTCATCTTTAATGTGTGTATGTCTGTATTTTAGTCTTCCCTCCAGATGCTCCACAGCTGTTTGTCTGTAAAGAAGAGGTTCCCTCTGAGAGCTCCAGTCTGGACCAGGAGGAAGTCTGCATCAGTCAGATTAAAGGGGAACAGGAGGAACTGTGGACCAGTCAGGAGAGAGAGCAGCTTCCAGGGCCAGAGCCCCCATGCATTAAAGAGGAACAGGAGGAAGTCTGGATCAGACAGGAGAGAGAGCAGCTTCCAGGGCTGGAGAAGGCCCATATCACCGAGTTCCCATTCACTCCTGTCTCTGTGAAGTGTGAAGATGATGAAGAGAAGCCTCAGTCCTCACAGCTTCATCAAAGCCAAACTGAGGAGAAGAGAGAGGCAGAGCCTCTAGCCTGCAGCTCAACTGAACAGATGAAAACAGAAGCTGATGGATCGGACTGTGGAGTATCAGATCCAGCCAGGAATTTAGATCCAGCTAGTCATTTACAAGCAACTAGTGCTGGCAAAACTTCACAGTCTTCTGAAGCTGAGACTGAAGACAGCGATGAATTGACTGAGGAGACTAGGGAACCTCAGTCAGGTTTAAACTCAGTGAAAAACAATGTTCTCAAAGGTCATAAGAGATCTTATACTGGGAAGACTAAGGAACCTCAGTCAGATTTAGACTCAGTGAAAAACAATGTACTCGAAAGTCATAAAAGAGCTTATACTGGGAAGAAACACTTTAGTTGTTCAGATTGTGGTAAAAGATTTGGCCTGGAAGGAGCCTTGAAGACACACATGAGAGTACACACAGGGGATAAACCATTTAGTTGCTTAGACTGTGGGAAAAGTTTTAGTCAGAAACAACACTTGAAGACACACATGAGAGTCCACACAGGGGATAAACCATTTAGTTGCTTAGACTGTGGTACAAGTTTTAGTCGGAAAGACAACTTGAAGACACACATGAAAGTCCACACAGGGGATAAACCATTTTGTTGCTTAGACTGTGGTAAAAGTTTTAGTCAGAAAGGAGACTTGAAGACACACATGAGAGTCCACACAGGGGATAAACCATTTAGTTGCTTAGACTGTGGTAAAAGTTTTAGTCAGAAAGGAGACTTGAAGACACACATGAGAGTCCACACAGGGGATAAACCATTTAGTTGCTTAGACTGTGGGAAAAGTTTTAGTCTGAAACAAAACTTGAAGAAACACATACAAGTCCACACAGGGGATAAACCATTTAGTTGCTTAGACTGTGGGAAAAGTTTTAGTCACAAAGGAGACTTGAAGACACACATGAGAGTCCACACAGGGGATAAACCATTTAGTTGCTTAGACTGTGGGAAAAGTTTTAGTCTGAAACAAAACTTGAAGAAACACATACAAGTCCACACAGGGGATAAACCATTTAGTTGCTTAGACTGTGGGAAAAGTTTTAGTCTGAAACAAAACTTGAAGACACACATGAGAGTCCACACAGGGGATAAGCCATTTAGTTGATTAGACTGTGGGAAAAGTTTTAGTGCACTGGATGGTGTGACGTCAGGGAGAAGAGCAGGGGCGGGATGTGTGTTCAAGTGCCCATCCACCCACCACAACCACCCCAACAAGTCTGTTGCACCCCAAAAGAGGAGAAACATCCTTGTTATCCACTACTTTTTTTTATCCCGTCATCTCTCGCTCTGTGGTTTGTTGTTGGGAGGAGACTCTGTGTCGCTCTCATCTGTCTCGTGTTCTGAGAGAAGTTTTTGTTTTCTTCCCCCCCCCCCTGCACTACCACGCAAACTTGTTTCTGCTGGGTTTCTTATTACGAAATCTCCCTTGTTTACTGTTGCACTACATGAAAATAACTTTTCTTTTTGAAGAACTACTTTGTTTTTGATCTTCGTTGTCGACGTTAAGAAGAAAAAACAATGGGAAAAGGAAAAACAATGGAATGTTGCATTGATCTTTTAGTTCTCCAGTACAGTTTTGCCACCGGGTGGTTGAAGGTGGCATTGAATGGATGCCATTTTTATTTTAGTCTTTTTATTTTATTTGTTATTTTTCCTTTTTCTACTGAATGATTTTGCTGTTTTAACGGGGCAGTAGTTGACAATATTGACTTAACGAACAGCCGCCCACCAGTTGTCTGTGTTTTCGCTCTTGCATCGGGACTCAACTTTACCACTACAGAACAAGCAAAAGATTGTTATGTCGTGATGATTGTGGTCAAAATTAAGAAGGGGCATGGTATACACGGCTTCAGCCGGGTGTGCAGTTGTGCACATATCCATCCATCGACACTCATCTTTACCCCAGGAAAATGTGTGCCAAGTGAGCAGTTTTTAGACACTTTTGCTCATATTGACATTAAGGCAATGTCAAACATCAACCTTGAGTCATTGGTTTTCAGTATGCCGTGCTCCCATCTTCCTTTCCTCCTGAGCGGACACGGCCTGGAAGTGGTTACATGCTGTAGATGTGTGCACCATTCTCTCTCTGATGTGCACCCTCTTGTGGCTGCAGTCGGAGAGTTTTGAACGCACATCTGCCGATGCAAAGTGTCCAACCAACACCAGGTACAAACCACTCAACACCACTTGGAGGCAGGCAGCTTGTCCCATCTCAGATCCCCCTTTACTCCTGTACCTGTCCACTAATGAGAAGCCTTTCCTCATTTGGTTCTAGAGCAGTAATAATAACAGCGATTTGGAAGAAAATTGTGGGGGGATAATTGTGACGCTGCCTTTTGAGGCCGAAGACCGATGGATTCATGATGCCTCATTTTTGGCTCATTTCAAAGAAATTGTCCTTTCCTTTCATTCGTTTTGCTATTTCTTCTACTTGCCTTATTGTTCATACAAAACATATCGTTGAGTTGATGAATGTACAATAACTATTGACTAACAGGTTGCTTGAATTAATAAATCTAATGTTATGTTTCAGCCTTAGCCATTATAGGTTTGCTTTTGTTGAGCTGGTGCTGTAGTTTAGGATTCCCATGGGTCCTTGAAATCAAGTTATAATCTCAAAGATGTTCATGTAAATAAATGTCTGAGGGTTGTGTTTTTTTTACAAATCATTTGGCTGAGCAGTAATTTTTTTAAAGTAATGTCTCAGTTTCAGCCTACAGCTGTTTGCATCTGCTGTGAGACTTGCGGTTCACACCTTATAATGAGAGATGCCATCTTTGGCAGTACTGCTTTGCATTTCTCAGTAAGCCTACAGCAGAGAGTTTCAGCTTTGTGGTAGAAGACTGCAGTGCACTGAACACCTTCCTGTATCTAATGAGTCAAGATTCCTCATTGGCACACGATAAACTAACCAGTGTGAAAGGTGGCGGGCTGAGATGACCTGTGACCTTTTGGGAGCTGCGGTAGCGTACAGCCAGTAGTGGAGGAGCCAGCAGAAGAGATCCACTTGTTTCATACAGGAAATTAGACAACAGACGGTCAATTTCCACTATGGTCATTTGTTTATGCTAATTATACAAAGCTATTACAATTAATTCGACATCGATGCATCTTTTAGTTAAAATTGACTAATTGGTGTCTGTGGCGGCGGTGTCTGGTTCAGTCACGATTGTGATGTCATCAGTGAGCAATTGTGACACTCGAGCAATTGTGATGACAGTGATGTCACTCAAGCAATTTTGATGTCATCAGTGATGTCACTCAAGCAATTGGATGTCATTAGTGATGTCACTCGAGAATTGTAGTAAAACACACAGAGAGGCAGCAATCACTGACAGGTACAGGTTATAGGTGGTGAGAGGATCTCAGACCGGAAGACTAACCGACCAGTAACACATACCCAGAAGCAAATTAGCCTACACATTCATTTTCTCTAGACATGTCAGAAAATGCAGACATAAAGAGCTTTCACTTATAAATCAAACAAATCACCTACCGGTTGAATGAATGGGTATGTATAGATTCATAAAACATACATTTCCTATTTTATGAACATTTAAAAAAGGCAAGGGACATCATGTGTTGCACCTTATTTCTGCTTTCAAAGCCTTTCTATGTACTTTGTAATAACAAATCTGTACTGCAGATCGGCCGCTGCAGTTCATAGCAAAATAATATCTTAAATGTGCAATGCCACGGCAACTCTGTTGAGTATTTGTGAATTTGATCTCTATGAGTTATTTTTATTAATTTACTTTGCCCATGTTTCCTGTAGAAGTAACCTTCTGTATATCGCCTCTTCTGTGCCTCTTGACTTTCCGTAGGCCCTCCTCTACCCACATTGCGTCTAGCATTGATGAGGGTAAGTTGTGTTATGAATGCTCCCGTGCTATTTCATTGTTTTCTTTGGAAAAACGAGCCAATTGTGTCGTAGCCTTTGGTGAATGTTGTTTACTGTTTGATACTTTTACGTTGTGTAGCTGTTGTGTATTATTTGTGCTGCTAATATAAGTTTGTAGACTGTGTAAACACACACTAACCGCCATTTTGTCATGTCGTAACGTAGGAGGTAGTTTCAGTGTAAATATGCTGTTGTTTTACATGTTTAGAGACCACTCAGATGCACAGCAGAGAGCAGAAGGCAACTCATGCTTGTTTCATGTCTTCTACAGGTATGCATTTCATTGCTGTAATTATAATTTTCGTTGTCTGTTTATTGACTCCCCCTCCCCCATGCACGTTTTTATTTCGTCCACTTGGTGGCACTGTTTATACTTTTGTATACTGTTACAGGTTTTCATGGTTAAATGTAACTTGTTTTGAAGAGGAACATTGAGACTGAATTTAGAACAAAGAAAACAAAATGTTTATTGCATATATATACATATATATATATATATATATATATATATATATATATATATATATATATATATATAAAACTAACTCTTCTTAACTTTACCACTATTCCTTCAGAAGTTGTAGTTGTCATAGACTGTGTTGCATAGTTGATTGCTCTATTGCTGACAAAATGTGTTATTGTAAGTCGCTTTGGATAAAAGCGTCTGCCAAATGATGTAATGTAATATATATATATATATGGTTAGGGTTGATAAGATTTTTTGCTTTTAGATGTTTTATGACAGAAAGTGTAACCCATGGCCAGATTAGTCATACATTCACAATGACACACACTGTCATTGTGTTACTTATGGATGGTTTTATAATAGTGAAAATATATTATACCCCTTTTTGCTGGGGGACCCCATGGAATCCCCACAACGACCCTGGGAAACCCCACTCTGAGAACCACTGGCCTGGCCTATGGGAACTAGATCTCAATCTCTCCATCTCTCCCTGTTACTCTGACTAAATCAATAACAGATGCCATTTTCAAATGCCAAGAGGTAGCCTAATTAAAAAAACAGATAGATAATCATCCTGTAGGCTGTTGCATTTAAAACTTACATCAGTGCAGATAGATCATCAACAACAACAGTGAAGATGCTGGTGAGTTGATCATTTAATACAGGGGTGCCCACACTTTTTTAGGATGAGAACAACTTACAACAACAAAAAACTAGTTGCGAGCTACTTCTTTACCCCTTGTCCCCCCAAGTACATAGTTAGCACGTTTTAACAGTATTATATTATTTGTTTAACATTATTCAATAATGTTAAATAGTGTAGATAGATACGGAGTTAGCTATACATGAGTGGGATTTAGTTTATGCATTAAGCGAGTTACTTATTGATGGCCCGAGATCTAGCGATAGATCACTCTCTACCTATTGGGCACCCCTGATTTAATGTATCTGTGCTTCTGTGGTGATAATGGAGATACGACCATCTATAATGTTTTCTATGTTTTCTTCCCGTGAAATGCACGCCGTGGCACGCGGATAAGTCGGAGATATAATTTGGATAGGACGTGCACAACCGACGCTCCCAAACGGATGCACGATACGCACATGAACTAGAGCTAGCTACGGCCCCAGCCTGGCCCGGCCCGTGACATTCAGGCCCGTGCCCAGCCCGGCCCCGAGGAGTTATGAAATGAATCGGCCCCAGCCCACCGCGAGGCCCGACGTCAATATCACGATATGACGATATGACGACACATCTCTCTCTGTCCCTCTTTGTGCTGTGTGCATGCAGCCATGCTGCGGAGAGGCTCTAAACTCGTTGGTCCAAAACGTTGCTATTTTACAATTGTCAGTGAGACCAAAATCCAGACATGTTGTCTCGAGAAAGAGAACATTAGATCGTTTAATTGCCAACAAACCTCCTGAAGAAATACTTGCAGAGTAATCTAGAATAGTTGATGAGGCTCTCCTGTCATGAAACTGTGGAGGAAAAATATCCACTGCAATGCTCTGCCGATTCATCAATAATTAGATATCCGTTTTAAATGTTCATAGGAGGTTTTCTTTATTTCCACAATCATCTCTCCGTGCACGGAGGTCTCCTCTTGTCTACATTTGACAATGCAAGAGCCCCGCATTATTGTTTACTTCACATCATATACTGAAACTATCGATGCCCTCTTCTGGATCCGTTCATTCAACCTCCCTCCAACTCAGTACTTCTCCATGACGTCCATAGTTAATCTGATGTTCACTAGAATACATAACAAATCCAGTCTATAGTCACAACAAGACACAGGTTCCCACAGGAACCTCTATTCCCATAGACACTTCCCAAAACAAGACATATGTTCTCACAGAAACTATTCTGTACAGCAATCTCCTGCAATGACTGAAGAACACAGTTCACTAAATACAGCATGGAATTGCCATAGCCAATAACTAATCAATCAATAAGCATTTGATCAATAATTTTCCATGACAATTCCACACTTTTGATAAGAATAAATCATTATTATCAATATTAAAAATAAATTATTGATAACAAACTATAAGTTCAAACACAGTCAAAGAAAACTAACATAACTATTATCCTTAACTTGTTAGAAAAAAAATTATCATCTCACACATCTATATAGATTAAAATTTCCCTATGTGTTCACAATCACAATTAATAAGTCCTTCATTTCGGTTACTTACTTAATACTTAATACATACTTATGTTACAATGTATCATTTGCTCAAATCAAACTCTTAGTTATGCTAATATCAAATCAAGCATGATTATTTACCCAAGATTTCATAGCATAAACGAAGTGTGTCAGAGGTCAATGGCCTTTTTATTGCTCCACACTTTTGGCATATATTTTTTTCTTCTTAAAAACACAGTTTACACATTTCTGGTAATGGCTCCTGTTCATCCAATCGAAGACTGAAACCTTTAACTTGCTACAGGTTACATTCAAATTAAGCCCTACTTGGTAGTTTAGAATATGTTTATATTCATTTAACACACAATTTGATTAATTACCCCCAACCCTGCTTAATACACTATTTACACAACCTACAGAGTACATTAGTCAGATTAACCTCTATGTTTTGGGTTCCTTTCCAAGCATCCGGCAGACATACATCCCAAGTCGACTTTGGCATGTACTCTGCTCAAAAGCCGGGAAACAAACCCGCAACCTATCAGCTCACAAGTCATCTTACAAGTCCAAGTCATGTCTCAAGTCTTTGTCCTCATCTCCGCTCTCTAGTCACACTGGAGTCCATTATTTCCTGTCTAACTGGTGTACATTAACATTCCCTTCAACAATCACACTCCTTTCACCGTTCCAAGGCTTCACTCATTCACACTGTGTTCACACTCCCCCTGTCTCCTGTGGTTCCAAAACGCTTTTTAATACACATGATCACAGTTTTTTACACAAACCACACCAAGTACGACTCTCAGCATCTTACTCGCCAGGGGGAAACCGTCACGAAGGATGCACTCGCCTGAGTGCACCACGCTGTCTGTCCTTCGCCATTCATCCGGTCTGTCCTCAAACTTTCGCATGTGTGTGTGTGTATGCAGAGACTAAGCTAATTGCGCTGGCGAAGGATGTGGGAGGCTGGATCTCAGCATCTGGCATTGGAGATCGTCCCAATCTACTGTCCAGTCTGATTGTCTCAGTCTGCTTGTCCATCTGATTGTCTCAGTCACACAGGCACACAAACACATACACAACAAACAACAAAAACTTAAAAACAAAACAAAAAACAGACACAAAAACAAAAGCTGCTTACCCCCTTTGACAGATGCGTTATATAACGCATGTGTCAATTAATTTAGCAGTTTTTCTATATACTTATTTTTTAGAGAGAGACACCCTTTAACTTGTCTCTGCCTCTCTCTCAGTCCTCTTGGGAAATGTGTGTGCGCTATGTACTGTGGTTATCTGGAGGGTGCTGCGCTTCAAGGCTTCAGGCCGAGAAGCGGGGGGGGGGGGAGAGAAATCTCAGTGTGTTCACAAACATTTACCTTTTCGCTTGGCAATAAGGGTTTTCCAGGCTAAATAATCCCTTTTCCTAAAAAAAACATAACTTCTATCCAACAGTATTGTAATACTGCAAAAAAGTACTTTTGCTCTGTGTGCATTGCATGTACATAATGTCACTTGAGTGTGTGATTCTCTTACTAAAACAATGGTTTCTCAAACAGCTGTAACATGCAAATGTTCATGTGTGTCATTACTTATCTGCTCATAATTGGTGTCTTTGGAGAAAATTCTGCTGTGAACTCCTCCACCCTCAACTGGCTTGCGTCTCCGGCCGTGTCAGTCTCTCGCCTGCTATTGACCAGCGCCTCACACCCTCTCCGCTCCGTCTTGATTCGCTTCGTTGAGTCCTCTCCGCTGTTACTGTCCAGGTGGCGTCAACCTCCACAGCGCATTGTTCATATCCAAGGGCAGATGTTATCCTGCTGGCGTCAACCTCCGGGCCAAGCTATGAATGGGAAACTCAACGGCAGTTATATATTCTTATTACAGCAAGCAAACCACTCCTGTTGCATTTCTATAGCCCGTTTACACCGGTGTGGTAAAACACTTACACGGGAGGGAGAGATAAATCTCTCCCACTGCTGGCCGCTAGCTGCGGTGTTCAGGGCTGGTGGCTGCGGTACGGATGCTGCTGCCGGTTCCCTGGCTGTAGCCTGCCCGGAGTGCTGATGGTCTCCGCTGGAGCCTGGACCGCTGGCGGTCTTCAGTGTAGTTGAGCCTGGCGCTGACTCTCAGTCTGCTACATGATGGTGGTGAGGCACGGGTCAATTTCCAGGTTGAGACCTTTTTAAGACACATTAAGAGACACTAGCGAAAGATTAAACTCCTCACATGATAATTGAAAGTGTATGTATGTATGGTATGTATGTATTGCTTCTGGCAGACATACTTTCTTTTCCCCTTCATAATAAATGTGTTGCTGTTGTTTTCTGTGGTTTTTCAAAACCACCTAGGCCATAACTTTTATACAGTCTATATTTCCCTCTAAATGTGGCGTGTAGGTCTGCTTGAGACAAATGTGCTTTCCTGGTGTGTATTTCGACCTCTGCAAATACAAACCCATAGCTCCTCATGAGCTTTCTCTAAACAGCTGTGGTTTTGTTTGTGTGTGCGAAATCAAAACCAATACCTTATGATATTACCAATAAAAACAAAATAACAACCAATCCCTCTTTTGTAGGCAAGTATGGGTTAAAATAAAACATAACTGTGGATTCACATAACAAAATAAACAACCCTGTTTGTCCCCTGCCGGCCGGCTTATCTACACACATATGAACGTTTAAGCCCCAAAATAAAAAGTTGAATTTGAACGTTTAGCCCCTGTTTAACGCTTGCATCCCAAAACAAAAAGTTAAATTTGAACGTTTAGCCCCACAACAAAAAGTTTAGTTTGTGATTTTTCTTTCTCTCATTTTTCTCATTCAGAAATTTCTCATTCATATCTCAGTCATTTCCCATTCATTTCCCATTCATTTTTTTCATTTTTTTTCTTCCTCAATGAGCCTCACTGCTCAGTTTCACCCACACTCTCCCCTTTTTTTTTTTTTTCATTTTTTTTTTGTTCAAAGGAAAAAGACCTTTTGAAAACAACTTTTCTTTTTTCTTTTTTTTACATACAATTTATACCTCCTTTCGCAACGCTCAGGTCTGGGTATGTGCTGCTTTACCCCTTTATACTGCAGTTTTAGACGCTAAGTATACCTTTCAACTTACGTCGACGCCAAGTGTACCTTTCAACCTGCGTCTTTACTGTTTGCCCGTCGACAAACAGGCCGATTTTTTCTTCTCTAAATCTTGCCCAAATATGAGTCGGCTCTAGTAAGCTCCCTTACGCGTGCGCTCTAAGCTACGGCAATAGTGAGTTTTATCTAATATTATCTCACGCGAGCATCCCCAGGACACATCGCACTCCCCTCAAAGGCAAAAGATTTCCCAGGCAGAAGTTACATCCGTTTTCCTAACGCAACGCCTCACCCTCTCGGCGGTGAGTATATCCGATAACGGCGATAGTGAGTTTTATCTAATATTATCTCACGCAGGCATCACCATGACCCCGCACCACTCTCTTCTAGACAAATCCTATTTTGACTAAGGCAGTGGTTACATCCGTTTTACACGCACACACATCCCCCAGACCTGTAGCTTTTAGCAGTAGTTACAATTGTCTATTTTTAGAACCAATTGTATAACATTATTCTAAATTTCACAGCTACTCAATTTGACATAAAACCGATCAATCAACATTGCATTCAGTGTGTATTTGCCTCACCAGGTTCCGCAGATCACAGCGCTGGGCTACATTCCTCCGCATGTCGACTCCTGCTCTCTTAGCATTAATCGAGCTTTCAGGTCCAACTTTGACAGGAGGTTATCACCAGTCGACATGCCAGAGGTCCGCATCCCAGTCGTGAGATCCCGTAGACGAGCCCCCAAGTTGTAGAGGAAAAATATCCACTGCAATGCTCTGCCGATTCATCAATAATTAGATATCCGTTTTAAATGTTCATAGGAGGTTTTCTTTATTTCCACAATCATCTCTCCGTGCACGGAGGTCTCCTCTTGTCTACATTTGACAATGCAAGAGCCCCGCATTATTGTTTACTTCACATCATATACTGAAACTATCGATGCCCTCTTCTGGATCCGTTCATTCAACCTCCCTCCAACTCAGTACTTCTCCATGACGTCCATAGTTAATCTGATGTTCACTAGAATACATAACAAATCCAGTCTATAGTCACAACAAGACACAGGTTCCCACAGGAACCTCTATTCCCATAGACACTTCCCAAAACAAGACATATGTTCTCACAGAAACTATTCTGTACAGCAATCTCCTGCAATGACTGAAGAACACAGTTCACTAAATACAGCATGGAATTGCCATAGCCAATAACTAATCAATCAATAAGCATTTGATCAATAATTTTCCATGACAAAACTTTGCACTTACTGTATATCTATTGTTTTTCTTTGCATTGTATATTTAACCTGTAATGTACATTATATGTTGGGTGTATATTGTATGTCCTGTTCTTAACAACAGGGACCATGTTGGAAATAAGTGATTGCACTTTCACATGCTATCCCTTGGATTGTGTTTTTTTTTTATATCCAAAATAAAATAAAATCAAACAGCAACAATGCCCACAAACTGAAACATTATGGCACTCAAGCATATCGAAATTAAAACAGCAGACTTACCGTTTATAGCTGCATTGAATAACGTCACGTTAGTGTCCTCACAATGTATGGTGGATGAATCCAGTATGGAGCATTCCCTACTGCAGTGGGGACTCTCCCCTCGCAAACTTTGTTTTTATGTCCATCGATCTTGTTTCTCACGACACGGACACACGCGGCTTGTTTTGTTGTTGTTTTTTACGCTGACTGAAACATGTCGTGGATTGTGGAGTGTGGCAGACTAAAATGTCACAGTGAGGGTGTGTGGACTGTGGACGGTGCGTGTCTGTGCGCTGCTCCTCCTCTTTGTGTTACTCTGAGGTGTAAAATTAAGCGAGTAATACAACTTTATTTTAATTTTAATTATTGAAACGGGCCTGAACCTGGCCCCGCTCTGGCGGCTCGGAGCTATTCATTAAAAAAAGGCCGGTCCCAGCCCATATTGGCCGGGTCCGATGGGCCTGCGAGGGTACCCTCAGGCTTGCAGCTCTCTAACGTGAATGCATAGCCAACAGCAAGTATGTCATTAGACCAGACGTGAGCGGAGCTCCGCGTCGCGGCCAGTGAGAATGACCTGATCCATTACCATGATGGCCGCCAAAAGGAAGCGGCCTCCTCAGGCAGAGCACACAGGGTGACTTTTATGGATGGAAGCCAAGCCACTTTCACCATTGATTCCAATGACAGTGAGCTCAGAATTGTAACCGGGTAAGAAAGGTCAGCCACTGGCCAGTCCGATGAACGGAGAGTTGGTGAATAATGTTAAATGGTGTGGTGAGTGGAGAGAAGTCACATTCGGTCTTTAAGGACAGGCGGCCTACAAACCACTGACTTCTTGATGCGCTGCCAGGGGTTGGCAGGCTAGTTACGTTCGCTAGCCTGGGCTAGGCTGCTCTCTCCCCCTCCTGTGTGGCGTGCGCTCAAAGTGCGAGTAAACAAAATTGTCCGGTCTGCCGCTTACCGGTAATATATTTGAGTGGGAAGTTTATGGTTTGGCTGTTTGATTGGCTGTTTGCGTGTCACTTCCAAAGGGACATATGAATATGTATTGAACTATTTTCTTATTGTATTGATTAAGTGTCTACCGCTGATATACAGTATATTGATATTGTTTTATCACACAGACATATGTAGTAGTGTAGGCCTTGGTTGTGCATAATAATTCATCTTTAATGTGTGTATGTCTGTATTTTAGTCTTCCCTCCAGATGCTCCACAGCTGTTTGTCTGTAAAGAAGAGGTTCCCTCTGAGAGCTCCAGTCTGGACCAGGAGAAGCCAGAGCCCCCACGCATTAAAGATGAACAGGAGGAAGTCTGCATCAGTCAGATTAAAGGGGAACAGGAGGAACTGTGGACCAGTCAGGAGAGAGAGCAGCTTCCAGGGCCAGAGCCCCCATGCATTAAAGAGGAACAGGAGGAAGTCTGGATCAGACAGGAGAGAGAGCAGCTTCCAGGGCTGGAGAAGGCCCATATCACCGAGTTCCCATTCACTCCTGTCTCTGTGAAGTGTGAAGATGATGAAGAGAAGCCTCAGTCCTCACAGCTTCATCAAAGCCAAACTGAGGAGAAGAGAGAGGCAGAGCCTCTAGCCTGCAGCTCAACTGAACAGATGAAAACAGAAGCTGATGGATCGGACTGTGGAGTATCAGATCCAGCCAGGAATTTAGATCCAGCTAGTCATTTACAAGCAACTAGTGCTGGCAAAACTTCACAGTCTTCTGAAGCTGAGACTGAAGACAGCGATGAATTGACGGAGGATACTAGGGAACCTCAGTCAGGTTTAGACTCAGTGAAAAACAATGTTCTCAAAGGTCATAAGAGATCTTATACTGGGAAGACTAAGGAACCTCAGTCAGATTTAGACTCAGTGAAAAACAATGTCCTCGAAAGTCATAAAAGAGCTTATACTGGGAAGAAACACTTTAGTTGTTCAGATTGTGGTAAAAGATTTGGCCGGAAAGGAGCCTTGAAGACACACATGAGAGTACACACAGGGGATAAACCATTTAGTTGCTTAGACTGTGGGAAAAGTTTTAGTCAGAAACAACACTTGAAGGCACACATGAAAGTCCACAAAGGGGATAAACCATTTAGTTGCTTAGACTGTGGGGAAAGTTTTAGACTGAAACAAAACTTGAAGACACACATGCGAGTCCACACAGGGGATAAACCATTTAGTTGCTTAGACTGTGGGGAAAGTTTTAGTCTGAAACAAAACTTGAAGACACACATGAAAGTCCACAAAGGGGATCAACCATTTAGTTGCTTAGACTGTGGGGAAAGTTTTAGTCTGAAACAACACTTGAAGCGACACATGAGAGTCCACACAGGGGATAAACCATTTAGTTGCTTAGACTGTGGGAAAAGTTTTAGTCTGAAACAACACTTGAAGGGACACATGAGAGTCCACACAGGGGATAAACCATTTAGTTGCTTAGACTGTGGGAAAAGTTTTAGTCTGAAAGAAAACTTGAAGACACACATGAGAGTCCACACACGGGATAAACCATTTAGTTGCTTAGACTGTGGTAAAAGTTTTAGTCTGAAAAAAAACTTGAAGCGACACATGAGAGTCCACACAGGGGATAAACCATTTAGTTGCTTAGACTGTGGGAAAAGTTTTAGTCTGAAACAAAGCTTGAAGACACACATGAGAGTCCACACAGGGGATAAACCATTTAGTTGCTTAGACTGTGGTAAAAGTTTTAGTCAGACACATACCTTGAAGACACACATGAGAGTCCACACAAGGGATAAACCATTTAGTTGCTTAGACTGTGGTAAAAGTTTTAGTCAGAAGGGACAGTTGAAGAAACACATGAGAGTCCACACAGGGTAGAAACCATTAGTTGCTCAACATTTTGGTGATAAAGGAGAATTGAAGAGACACAGGGAAAAACCCTTTTAGTTCAGTTTAGGGAGTGGGGACAAAGCCTATAAACCCTGTTCCCATAGGAGAGTTTGACAAAGGGGACTGGATGGTGTGACGTCAGGGAGAAGAGCAGGGGCGGGATGTGTGTTCAAGTGCCTCTCCACCCACCACCAACACAACCACCCCAACAAGTCTGTTGCACCCCAAAAGAGGAGAAACATCCTTGTTATCCACTACTTTTTTTTATCCCGTCATCTCTCACTCTGTGGTTTGTTGTTGGGAGGAGACTGTCGCTCTCGTCTGTCTCGTGTTCTGAGAGAAGTTTTTGTTTTCTTCCCCCCCCCCCCCCTGCACTACCACGCAAACTTGTTTCTGCTGGGTTTCTTCCCTTGTTTACTGTTGCTATACATATAAATAACTTTTCTTTTTGAAGAACCACTTTGTTTTTTATCTTCATCTGTTAACATGTCGTTAAGAAGAAGAAAAAAATGGGAAAAGGAAAAAACAATGGCATGTTGCATTGATCTTTTATTTCTCAGTACAGTTTTGCCACCCGGTGGTTGAAGGTGGCATTGAATGGATGCCATTTTTAATTTAAGTATTTTTATTTTATTTACCTTTTTCTACTGAACGATTTTGCGGGTTTAGTTGACAATACTGACTTAACAAAGAAGGGGGATGGTATACGGCCTCGGCCAGGTGTACACATATCCATCCATCGACACTCCTCTTTACCCCAGGGAAATGTGTGCCAAGTGAGCAGTTTTTAGACACTTTTGCTCATTGACATTAAGGCAATGTCAAAGATCAACCTTGAGTCATTGGTTTTCAGTATGCCGTGCTCCCATCTTCCTTTCCTCCTGAGCGGACACAGACTGGAAGTGGTTACATGCTGTAGATGTGTGCACCATTCTCTCTCTGATGTGCACCACTCTCTCTGATGGATATAGAAAATGCTGAGGAAAAGGATATAAAGTGTATGAGGAGACTTGTGGCTGCAGTCGGAGAGTTTTGAAAGCACATCTACCGATGCAGTGTCCAACCAACACCAGGTACAAACCACTCAACACCACTTGGAGGCAGGCAGCTTGTCCCATCTCAGATCCCCCTTTACTCCTGTACCTGTCCACTAATGAGAAGCCTTTCCTCATTTGGTTCTAGAGCAGTAATAATAACAGCGATTTGGAAGAAAATTGGGGGGGATAATTGTGACGCTGCCTTTTGAGGCCGAAGACAGATTCATGATGCCTAATTTTTGGCTCATTTCAAAGAAATTGTCCTTTCCTTTCATTCGTTTTGCTATTTCTTCTACTTGCCTTATTGTTCATACAAAACGTATCGTTGAGTTGAATGTACAATAACTATTGACTAACAGTTTGCTTGAATTAATAAATCTAATGTTATGTTTCAGCCTTAGCCATTATAGGTTTGCTTTTGTTGAGCTGGTGCTGTAGTTTAGGATTCCCATGGGTCCTTGAAATCAAGTTATAATCTCAAAGATGTTCATGTAAATAAATGTCTGAGGGTTGTGTTTTTATTTACAAATCATTTGGCTGAGCAGTCATTTTTTTAAAGTAATGTCTCAGTTTCAGCCTACAGCTGTTTG
This sequence comes from Poromitra crassiceps, assembly GCF_964638095.1. Taxonomy (NCBI): domain Eukaryota; kingdom Metazoa; phylum Chordata; class Actinopteri; order Beryciformes; family Melamphaidae; genus Poromitra; species Poromitra crassiceps. Next base: position 29,571,057 of record NC_139631.1, on the reverse strand, counting down.
CATCTGCTGTGAGACTTGTGGTTCACACCTTATAACGAGAGATGCCATCTTTGGCAGTACTGCTTTGCATTTCTCAGTAGGCCTACAGCAGAGAGTTTCAGCTTTGTGGTAGAAGACTGCAGTGCACTGAACACCTTCCTGTATCTAATGAGTCAAGATTCCTCATTGACACACGATAAACTAACCAGTGTGAAAGCTGGCGGGCTGAGATGACCTGTGACCTTTTGGGAGCTGCGGTAGCGTACAGCCAGTAGTGGAGGAGCCAGCAGAAGAGATCCACTTGTTTCATACAGGAAATTAGACAACAGACAGTCAATTTCCACTATGGTCTCATTTGTTTATGCTAATTATACAAAGCTATTACAATTAATTCGACATCGATGCATCTTTTAGTTAAAATTGACTAATTGGTGTCTGTGGCGGCGGTGTCTGGTTCAGTCACGATTGTGATGTCATCAGTGAGCAATTGTGACACTCGAGCAATTGGGATGACAGTGATGTCACTCGAGCAATTTTGATGTCATCAGTGATGTCACTCAAGCAATTGGATGTCATTAGTGATGTCACTCGAGAATTGTGACTAGCAGTAAAACACACAGAGAGGCAGCAATCACTGACAGGTACAGGTTAGGTGGTGAGAGGATCTCAGACCGGAAGACTAACCGACCAGTAACACATACCCAGAAGCAAATTAGCCTACACATTCATTTTCTCTAGACATGTCAGAACATGCAGACATAAAGAGCTTTCACTTATAAATCAAAGAGAGGAAATATCTGCACAACCGTGTACGTCAGGTGCGTCGGAAAAGGCAGGATCAAATGAAAAAAGAGGACTCCCGCACACTGACTCCCACTTCAAGGCTTTTAATATTAATGCTGCAACGTTTCGGTCACAAGACCTTCATCTGGGATCGGGGAGTCCTCTTTTTTCACTTATAAATCAAACAAATCACCTACCGGTTGAATGAATGGGTATGTATAGATTCATAAAACATAGCTACATTTCCTATTTTATGAACATTTTAAAAAGGCAAGGGACATCATGTGTTGCACCTTATTTCTGCTTTCAAAGCCTTTCTATGTACTTTGTAATAACAAATCTGTACTGCAGATCGGCCACTGCAGTTTATAGCAAAATAATATCTTAAATGTGCAATGCCACGGCAACTCTGTTGAGTATTTGTGAATTTGATCTCTATGAGTTATTTTTATTAATTTACTTTGCCCATGTTTCCTGTAGAAGTAACCTTCTGTATATCGCCTCTTCTGTGCCTCTTGACTTTCCGTAGGCCCTCCTCTACCCACATTGCGCCTAGCATTGATGAGGGTAAGTTGTGTTATGAATGCTCCCATGCTATTTCATTGTTTTCTTTGGAAAAACGAGCCAATTGTGTCGTAGCCTTTGGTGAATGTTGTTTACTGTTTGATACTTTTACGTTGTGTAGCTGTTGTGTATTATTTGTGCTGCTAATATAAGTTTGTAGACTGTGTAAACACACACTAACCGCCATTTTGTCATGTGACCAACGTAACGTAGGCGGTAGTTTCACGTGTAAATATGCTGTTGTTTTACATGTTTAGAGACCACTCAGATGCACAGCAGAGAGCAGAAGGCAACTCATGCTTGTTTCATGTCTTCTACAGGTATGCATTTCATTGCTGTAATTATAATTTTCGTTGTCTGTTTATTGACTCCCCCTCCCCCATGCACATTTTTATTTCGTCCACTTGGTGGCACTGTTTATACTTTTGTATACTGTTACAGGTTTTCATGGTTAAATGTAACTTGTTTTGAAGAGGAACATTGAGACTGAATTTAGAACAAAGAAAACAAAATGTTTATTGCATATATATATATATACATACATATATATATATATATATATATATATATATATATATATATATATATATATATATACATTTACATATATATATATATATAAAACTAACTCTTACTAACTTAACTTTACCACTATTCCTTCAGAAGTTGTAGTTGTCATAGACTGTGTTGCTCTATTGCTGACAAAATGTGTTATTGTAAGTCGCTTTGGATAAAAGCATCTGCCAAATGATGTAATGTAATATATATATACCGTAAATTCCGGACTATAAGCCGCGGCTTTTTTCCCGTTTTTTGGCCCCTGCGGCTTATATAACGGTGCGTCTTATCTATGGATTTTTTCAGAAAAAAAAAAAAAAAAAAAAAAAAATCTCTCTTTTTTAGCACTCTTTCTAACTATAAATCCACTTCTGTTTTAATTTCCTCTCTTGCCCTCTTTTCACCACACCGCGGACACTGTGTGCACTGTAAAAATAAACAACGGTGGTGTTGTGTTATGTTGTTTTGTTGAAATGTTGTAATACGGTAAATGGGAGCTTCCTCAAACAGCCATCTCTTCCCGACAATCCCCTCTGTGCGTGACCACTTACATATGGTAATTACGGTAAGCAAACGGCCACTCGGGCAACAACTCCCTCCCCCGACTACCAGGAGAAAATCACAAACTTCGGCGAATTCACACAAAGGAAGATCAAGGAATATTCACAACAAGACGAGCAGTAGAAGCAACACTCTCACTTACCATGGGGAAGGTACGCAGAAATTCACACGAGGCAGCTTTCAAGTTGAAAGCAGTCAATCTCGCATTAAAAGAGAGCAGCCGCCGATCAAACAGAGCAGCCGCGCGTAACCTGGGCAAAAGGGACTGTCCGTCCGGGGGAGAACTACTGAACAACTCCCTCCCGACTATCAGGAGAAAATCACAAACTTCGGCGAATTCACACAAAGGAAGATCACGGAATATTATAGGAGTGTGAAAACATCCACAATTACCAACGGGTTCCAAAACGCTGGACTGCTGCGGGATGAAGAGGATGACGCCACGGGGACTGCCCCCTAGTCCGATACCTCACGAGTCCGATACCTCACGAGTCCGACACCTCATGGTTTTGGGTTAGGGTCTGGGGGAGGTTAGGTTTAGGCGTGGGGGTGGGAGAGGTTAGGTTTTGGGTTAGGGTCTGGGGGATGTTAGGTTTAGGCGTGGGGGTGGGAGAGGTTAGGTTTTGGGTTAGGGTCTGGGGGAAGTTAGCCTCTTTTTTCGGACTCGTGAGGTGTCGGACTCGTGAGGTATCGGACTCGTGGCCATGGCACCTGAAGGAGAGAGGAGAGTGGTTGACGAAGCCACCCTGAACCTGTTCGTTTCCGACACTGAAGATGAGGACTTTGGTGGTTTCAGTACGCAGGAAGAAGAGGAAGACGAGGATTAGTGACTTGACTTCTCTGGTTACAGGTTTGCTGCACATATACGGTAGCCTATTGTTGTGTGATTTTGTCTGGGGATTAGTGACCTGACTTTTGTTTTGTTTTGTTGAAATGTTAATAAATGGGAGCTTCCCCAAACAGCGATCTCTTTCCCGACATTCCTCTCTGTGCACGAACCCTTTCATATGGTAATTAAACATCAAAACACCCGCGGCTTATAGTCCGGTGCGGCTTATAGAAGAAAAAAATAGTCAATTTTGGTCCCGCGGCTTATACACCGGTGCGTCTTATAGTCCGGAATTTACGGTATATATGGTTAGGGTTGATAAGATTTTTTGCTTTTAGATGTTTTATGACAGAAAGTGTGTATGAAACCCATGGCCAGATTAGTCATACATTCACAATGACACACACTGTCATTGTGTTACTTATGGATGGTTTTATAATAGTGAAAATATATTATACCCCTTTTTGCTGGGGGACCCCATGGAATCCCCACAACGACCCTGGGAAACCCCACTCTGAGAACCACTGGCCTGGCCTATGGGAACTAGATCTCAATCTCTCCATCTCTCCCTGTTACTCTGACTAAATCAATAACAGATGCCATTTTCAAATGCCAAGAGATAGCCTATTTAAAAAAACAGATAGATAATCATCCTGTAGGCTGTTGCATTTAAAACTTGCATCAGTGCAGATAGATCATCAACAACAACAGCGAAGATGCTGGTGAGTTGATAATTTAATACAGGGGTGCCCACACTTTTTTAGGATGAGAACAACTTACAAAAACAAAAAACTAGTCGCGAGCTACTTCTTTACCCCTTGTCCCCCCAAGTACATAGTAGGGATGGGCATCGAATTTCGAATTTTCGAATAATCGTTGTTATTATCAAGGTCGACTTTTATTATTGAAATTCGAAATTCGCAAAAAAAAAAAAAAAAAAATTTTTTTTTTTTAGTGAAATGTTGCATTGTCTCCCCTGATTCTAAGTATAGTCAAATCGCTTGGTTTGAGCAAGTAAAACCATTTTTATAAGCATTTTAAGCAAGGTTTATGGAAAAATGAATGGCGGATGAAATCCCATGAAGAGGGAGAGGGGGTGACTTTGGCACCCCTTTGGCACTCAGACCTGAGCCTACTAAATATTTAATGAACCACTCATGATTGTCAAAACTGTTTTTTATTTTCGAAAATGTCAATGTCATGTAACATGTTCTTTACTTCAGTGGTGCAATGCTTGTTTGAGCTAAAAATCCACAGCAGAAGCTTTTTATATTAATTAATAAAGCCGTAGACTTAGAATCAGGGGAGACAATGCAACATTTCACTCACAAAAAAAAATTTTTTTTACATTTTTATTTTTATTTTCGAATTTCGAATTAAATTCGAATTTGGCCAGCGAATTTCGAATAGTGTTTTTGCTAGAAATGCCCATCCCTAGTACATAGTTAGCACGTTTTAACAGTATTATATTATTTGTTTAACATTATTCAATAATGTTAAATAGTGTAGATAGATACGGAGTTAGCTATACATGAGTGGGATTTAGTTTATGCATTAAGCCAGTTACTTATTGATGGCCCGAGATCTAGCGATAGATCACTATCTACCTATTGGGCATCCCTGATTTAATGTATCTGTGCTTCTGTGGTGATAATGGAGATACGACCATCTATAATGTTTTCTATGTTTTCTTCCCGTGAAATGCACGCCGTGGCACGCGGATAAGTCGGAGATATAATTTGGATAGGACGTGCACAACCGACGCTCCCAAACGGATGCACGATACGCATGTGAACTAGAGAGCTATATATATACATATATATATATATATAAAACTAACTCTTACTAACTTAACTTTACCACTATTCCTTCAGAAGTTGTAGTTGTCATAGACTGTGTTGCTCTATTGCTGACCAAATGTGTTATTGTAAGTCGCTTTGGATAAAAGCATCTGCCAAATGATGTAATGTAATATATATATATATATATATATATATATATATATATATATATATATGGTTAGGGTTGATAAGATCTTTTGCTTTTAGATGTTTTATGACAGAAAGTGTATGAAACCCATGGCCAGATTAGTCATACATTCACAATGACACACACTGTCATTGTGTTACTTATGGATGGTTTTATAATAGTGAAAATATATTATACCCCTTTTTGCTGGGGGACCCCATGGAATCCCCACAACGACCCTGGGAAACCCCACTCTGAGAACCACTGGCCTGGCCTATGGGAACTAGATCTCAATCTCTCCATCTCTCCCTGTTACTCTGACTAAATCAATAACAGATGCCATTTTCAAATGCCAAGAGATAGCCTATTTAAAAAAACAGATAGATAATCATCCTGTAGGCTGTTGCATTTAAAACTTGCATCAGTGCACTGCAGATAGATCATCAACAACAACAGCGAAGATGCTGGTGAGTTGATCATTTAATACAGGGGTGCCCACACTTTTTTAGGATGAGATCAACTTACAAAAACAAAAAACTAGTCGTGAGCTACTTCTTTACCCCTTGTCCCCCCAAGTACATAGTTAGCACGTTTTAACAGTATTATATTATTTGTTTAACATTATTCAATAATGTTATAATGTTAAATAGTGTAGATACTGAGTTAGCTATACATGAGTGGGATTTAGTTTATGCATTAAGCAAGTTACTTATTGATGGCCCGAGATCTAGCGATAGATCACTATCTACCTATTGGGCACCCCTGATTTAATGTATCTGTGCTTCTGTGGTGATAATGGAGATACGACCATCTATAATGTTTTCTATGTTTTCTTCCCGTGAAATGCACGCCGTGGCACGCGGATAAGTCGGAGATATAATTTGGATAGGACGTGCACAACCGACGCTCCCAAACGGATGCACGATACGCACGTGAACTAGAGAGCTGCGGCCCCAGCCTGGCCCGGCCCGTGACATTCAGGCCCGTGCCCAGCCCGGCCCCGAGGAGTTATGAAATTAATCGGCCCCAGCCCACCGCGAGGCCCGACGTCAATATCACGATATGACGACACATCTCTCTCTCTCCCTCTCTGTGCTGTGTGCATGCAGCCGTGCTGCGGAGACGCTCTAAACTCGTTGGTCCAAAACTTTGCTATTTTACAATTGTCAGTGAGACTGTGTTGCCTATCAAAATCCAGACATGTTGTCTCGAGAAAGAGGAGTGTCCTCACAATGTATGGTGGATGAATCCAGTATGGAGCTTTCCCCACTGCAGTGGGGACTCTCCCCTCGCAAACTTTGTTTTTATGTCCATCGATCTTGTTTCTCACGACACGGACACACGCGGCTTGTTTTGTTGTTGTTTTTTACGCTGACCGCACGCTGACTGAAACATGTCATGACGTGGAGTGTGGCAGACTAAAATGTCACAGTGAGGGTGTGTGTGTGTGGACGGTGTGTGTGCATGTCTGTGCGCTGCTCCTCCTCTTTGTGTCACTCTGCGGTGTAAAATTAAGCGAGTAATACAACTTTATTTAATTTAATTATTGAAACGGGCCCAAACCCAGCCCCGCTCCGGCGGCTCGGAGCTATTCATAAAAAATAAAAAAAACCGGCCCCAGCCCGTGCCCGTGCTCGTGTCCCCAGCCAGGTCCGATGGGCCTGCGAGGGTACCCTCAGGCTTGCAGCTCTCTAACGTGAATGCATAGCCAACAGCAAGTATGTCATTAGACCAGACGTGAGCGGAGCTCCGCGTCGTGGCCAGTGAGAATGACCTGATCCATTAACATGATGGCCGCCAAAAGGAAGCGGCCTCCTCAGGCAGAGCACACAGGGTGACTTTTATGAATGGAAGCCAAGCCACTTTCACCATTGATTCCAATGACAGTGAGCTGAGAATTGTAACCGGGTAAGAAAGGTCAGCCACTGGCCAGGCCGATGAACGGAGAGTTGGTGAATAATGTTAAATGGTGTGGTGAGTGGAGAGAAGTCACATTCGGTCTTTAAAGACAGGCGGCCTAACAAACCACTGACTTCTTGATGCGCTGCCAGGGGTTGGCAGGCTAGTGACGTTCGCTAGCCTTGGCTAGGCTGCTCTCTCCCTCTCCTGTGTGGCGTGCGCTCAAAGTGCGAGTAAACAAAAATGTCCGGTCTGCCACTTACCGGTAATATATTTGAGTGGGAAGTTTATGGTTTGGCTGTTTGATTGGCTGTTTGCGTGTCACTTGTAGCAGACTCCATTATCAAGGGACATATGAATATGTATTGAACTATTTTCTTATTGTATTGATTAAGTGTCTACCGCTGATATACAGTATATTGATATTGTTTTATCACACAGACATATGTAGTAGTGTAGGCCTTGGTTGTGCATAATTCGTCTTTATTGTGTGTATGTCTGTATTTTAGTCTTCCCTCCAGATGCTCTGCAGCTGTTTGTCTGTAAAGAAGAGGTTCCCTCTGAGAGCTCCAGTCTGGACCAGGAGAACCCAGAGCCCCCACGCATTAAAGATGAACAGGAGGAAGTCTGCATCAGTCAGATTAAAGGGGAACAGGAGGAACTGTGGACCAGTCAGGAGAGAGAGCAGCTTCCAGGGCCGGAGCCCCCACACATTAAAGAGGAACAGGAGGAAGTCTGGATCAGTCAGATTAAAGGGGAACAGGAGGAACTGTGGACCAGTCAGGAGAGAGAGCAGCTTCCAGTGCCGGAGCCCCCACACATTAAAGAGGAACAGGAGGAACTCTGGATCAGACAGGAGAGAGAGCAGCTTCCAGGGCCAGAGCCCCCACACATTAAAGAGGAACAGGAGGAACTCTGGATCAGACAGGAGGGAGAGCACCTTCAAGGGCTGGAGAAGGCCCATATCACCGAGTTCCCATTCACTCCTGTCTCTGTGAAGAGTGAAGATGATGAAGAGAAGCCTCAGTCCTCACAGCTTCATCAAAGCCAAACTGAGGAGAAGAGAGAGGCAGAGCCTCTAGCCTGCAGCTCAACGGAACAGATGAAAACAGAAGCTGATGGATCGGACTGTGGAGTATCAGATCCAGCCAGGAATTTAGATCCAGCTAGTCATTTACAAGCAACTAGTGCTGGCAAAACTTCACAGTCTTCTGAAGCTGAGACTGAAGACAGCGATGAATTGACGGAGGATACTAGGGAACCTCAGTCAGGTTTAGACTCAGTGAAAAACAATGTTCTCAAAGGTCATAAGAGATCTTATACTGGGAAGACTAAGGAACCTCAGTCAGATTTAGACTCAGTGAAAAACAATGTCCTCGAAAGTCATAAAAGAGCTTATACTGGGAAGAAACACTTTAGTTGTTCAGATTGTGGTAAACGATTTGACCGGAAAGGAGCCTTGAAGACACACAGGGGATAAACCATTTAGTTGCTTAGACTGTGGGAAAAGTTTTAGTCAGAAACCAAACTTGAAGACACACATGAAAGTCCACAAAGGGGATAAACCATTTAGTTGCTTAGACTGTGGGGAAAGTTTTAGACTGAAACAAAACTTGAAGACACACATGCGAGTCCACACAGGGGATAAACCATTTAGTTGCTTAGACTGTGGGGAAAGTTTTAGACTGAAACAAAACTTGAAGACACACATGAGAGTCCACACAGGGGATAAACCATTTAGTTGCTTAGACTGTGGGAAAAGTTTTAGTCTGAAAAGAGACTTGAAGACACACATGAGAGTCCACACAGGGGATAAACCATTTAGTTGCTTAGACTGTGGGAAAAGTTTTAGTCTGAAAAGAGACTTGAAGACACACATGAGAGTCCACACAGGGAATAAACCATTTAGTTGCTTAGACTGTGGGAAAAGTTTTAGTCAGAAACAAAACTTGAAGAAACACATGAAAGTCCACAAAGGAGATAAACCATTTAGTTGCTTAGACTGTGGGAAAAGTTTTAGTCAGAAACAAAACTTGAAGAAACACATACAAGTCCACACAGGGGATAAACCATTTAGTTGCTTAGACTGTGGGAAAAGTTTTAGTCAGAAACAACACTTGAAGACACACATGAGAGTCCACACAGGGGATAAACCATTTAGTTGCTTAGACTGTGGGAAAAGTTTTAGTCTGAAACAAAACTTGAAGACACACATGAGAGTCCACACAGGGGATAAACCATTTAGTTGCTTAGACTGTGGTAAAGGTTTTAGTCAGACACAAACCTTGAAGACACACATGAGAGTCCACACAGGGGAAAAACCATTTAGTTGCTTAGACTGTGATGAATGTTTTAGTCATAAAAAAAACTTGAAGACACACATGAGAGTCCACACAGGGCATTAACAATTTAGTTGCTTAGACTGTGGGAAAAGTTTTAGTCAGAAGGGACAGTTGAAGAAACACACGAGAGTCCACACAGGGTAGAAACCCTTAGTTGCTCAATGTTTTGGTGATAAAGGAGAATTGAAGAGACACAGGGAAAACCCCTTTTAGTTCAGTTTAGGGAGTGGGGACAAAGCCTATAAAGCCTGTTCCCATAGGATGAGTCTGAGTTTGACAAAGGGGACTGGATGGTGTCAGGGAGAAGAGCAGGGTGTTCAAGTGCCCCCTCCACCCACCACCATCACAACCACTCCAACAAGTCTGTTGCACCCCAAAAGAGGAGAAACATCCTTGTTATCCACTACTTTTTTTATCCTGACATCTCGCTCTGTGGTTTGTTGTTGGGAGGAGACTCTGTGTCGCCCTCGTCTGTCGTGTTCTGAGAGAAGTTTTTGTTTTCTTTTTCCCCCCTGCACTACCACGCAAACTTGTTTCTGCTGGGTTTCTTATTACGAAATCTCCCTTGTTTACTGTTCCACTACATGAAAATAACTTTTCTTTTTGAAGAACTACTTTGTTTTTGATCTTCGTTGTCGACGTTAAGAAGAAAAAACAATGGCATGTTGCATTGATCTTTTAGTTCTCCACTACAGTTTTGCCACCGGGTGGTTGAAGGTGGCATTGAATGGATGCCATTTTTATTTTAGTCTTTTTATTTTATTTGTTATTTTTCCTTTTTCTACTGAACGATTTTGCTGTTTTAACGGGGCAGTAGTTGACAATATTGACTTAACGAACAGCCGCCCACCAGTTGTCTGTGTTTTCGCTCTTGCATCGGGACTCAACTTTACCACTACAGAACAAGCAAAAGATTGTTATGTCGTGATGATTGTGGTCAAAATTAAGAAGGGGCATGGTATACACGGCTTCAGCCGGGTGTGCAGTTGTGCACATATCCATCCATCGACACTCATCTTTACCCCAGGAAAATGTGTGCCAAGTGAGCAGTTTTTAGACACTTTTGCTCATATTGACATTAAGGCAATGTCAAACATCAACCTTGAGTCATTGGTTTTCAGTATGCCGTGCTCCCATCTTCCTTTCCTCCCGAGCGGACACGGCCTGGAAGTGGTTACATGCTGTAGATGTGTGCACCATTCTCTCTCTGATGTGCACCCTCTTGTGGCTGCAGTCGGAGAGTTTTGAACGCACATCTGCCGATGCAAAGTGTCCAACCAACACCAGGTACAAACCACTCAACACCACTTGAAGGCAGCTTATCCCATCTCAGATCCCCCTTTACTCCTGTACCTGTCCACTAATGAGAAGCCTTTCCTCATTTGGTTATAGAGCAGTAATAATAACAGCGATTTGGAAGAAAATTGGGGGGGATAATTGTGACGCTGCCTTTTGAGGCTGAAGACAGATGGATTCATGATGCCTCATTTTTGGCTCATTTCAAAGAAATTGTCCTTTCCTTTCATTCGTTTTGTTCTTCTACTTTCCTTGTTGTTCATACCAAACGTATCGTTGAGTTGATGAATGTCAATACTACTGTATACCCTGTACAGTAACTATTGACTGTAACAGTTTGCTTGAATTAATAAATCTAATGTTATGTTTCAGCCGTAGGTTTGCTTTTGTTGAGCTGGTGCTGTAGTTTAGGATTCCCATGGGTCCTTGAAATCAAGTTATAATCTCAAAGATGTTCATGTAAATAAATGTTAAGTCACTATCACCGACTGAGTTAACACAATGGTGATTGAGCCTATGGCCCATTCATGAAAGCATTTGCATTTTCATTCTTGGAGCAATTATGAACTGGGTGTCTGTGGTGGTGACACCCCACAGAGAGGGTTGGCGGAGCTAACGCAATAGATTCGCTATTCAACTACTGTGTAGGTTCCGACAACTCTTGTGTGAAGTAGGATAACAAGCTACTTTTTTCTGGTCTCTGCTAGCATTGTGGGGGGTTACTATGGCCCGAACAAACTGACTAACGTCACATAACGTTTGGATCTCACCTGCCATTACTGCTCATCGCCATAGGTGTCGCCAAAGAGAACGAAACTGAAATCTTTGAGATTATCACTTTCAACGTGGAACTAAAGGGCGGTTTCTGTTTTGTTTTGTTTTTACAAATCATTTGGCTGAGCAGTAATGTTTTTTAAGTAATGTCTCAGTTTCAGCCTACAGCTGTTTGCATCTGCTGTGAGACTTGCGGTTCACACCTTATAACGAGAGATGCCATCTTTGGCAGTACTGCTTTGCATTTCTCAGTAAGTATAAGCCTACTACAGCAGAGAGTCTCAGCTTTTTGGTAGAAGACTGCAGTGCACTGAACACCTTCCGTATCTAATGAGTCAAGATTCCTCATTGACACACGATAAACTAACCAGTGTGAAAGCTGGCGGGCTGAGATGACCTGTGACCTTTTGGGAGCTGCGGTAGTGTACAGCCAGTAGTGGAGGAGCCAGCAGAAGAGATCCACTTGTTTCATACAGGAAATTAGACAACAGACAGTCAATTTCCACTATGGTATCATTTGTTTATGCTAATTATACAAAGCTATTACAATTCATTTGACATTGATGCATCTTTTAGTTAAAATTGGCTAAGTGGTGTCTGTGGCGGCGAGCAATTGTGACGTCATCAGTGATGTCACTCAAGCAATTGGATGTCATTAGTGATGTCACTCGAGAATTGTGACTGGCAGTAAAACACAGAGGAGAGGCAGCAATCACTGACCCGTAGAGGTTAGCTCAAGGGTTTGAGTACCGGTACTTCATCTTTTAAACATGGACGATATTTGGTGCGTGCCCGGCCGAATACGCGCGCTACTCGTAGTCAGTAGGGACTGTTACTGACTGACAATCTTTGACTATGAAATAGTAGTTTAATCCCAAAGAGAAGATTCCCTCCCGAATAGACCCTAAATGTATAGGCTACTGGTGTTACAACCTGGCTCTAGGTTGGAACAGAGCAGATGGTCATAGGCCAGAGTAAAAGTTAAAACAATATCAATTTAGTAATGTAAGGATAAAGGCTGTCTTCAGGTGGCAGCAGTGCAGCACAGGCAACACAGAACAATTCCTTGAATCTCTGGGAGACGTCTGTTCTCATGCAGCAATGCAATATTGACAAAATGTAGAAATGCAAACAAGGAGTTCTGGCCAACAACATCTCTTATGGTTTTTATCCATTTGTCGTCCTGCAAACACACAGCCCAGGGGGCCCGAGAGCTCTCTGAGGCAGAAAACACAATGCAGTCGTTTAATCAAGGTTTGATTAATTCTAATTCCATCACTTGCAGGCAAATTATTATTTTCACATCCCAGCCAGCCAGTCGGTAAAGCACCGTTCCCTGAAGGGGCGGCAGCTTGCTCAGAATCCCTCTCATGTAGGAGAGACTTGCTATTTTCCCAACCGCACTCAATTTACCCTGGACTTTCAAGCCATGTGCTCATGAATAATCCACTCTGACTCTGCCTCTCCTTTTTACAAATCTGCCACTAATTTCTTCTTAGGCCCTTTGTGCACACACCTGTCTGGGTCCTCTGTTGAAGCAGATGATCTCATTTTCCACTTTCAAGTTCATTTGTGCCTTTGCCACCATGTGGTCAGAGGAGCGCGCACCTTCTCATCAGACAAGAGTGACAGCAGGTGGTGGTGGTGGTGTGTCACATTTGGCGTCTGACCACAAGAAAAGAGCTTATCGGGGCTGTGCGGCCCCCTCCTGAGTGTCTGTGCGGCCCCCTCCTGGGTGTCTGTGCGGCCCCCTCCTGAGTGTCTGGCTCTTGGCTCAGCATTAACTCAGGTGTCGCCTGGGAGAAGTTGGGAAAGTGCGTGAGCATCGCTGTGCCGTGGTGCGTGTCGGTGTCATTCACAAAGCATTGCAAGTGCATGGGGTCAACGTAACTTACAGTCACATGGTTTTTAAGTGCTTTGCTAAAAATCCTCTCAGGCACAGTGGAAACACACAAACTAATATGACATGAGACAAGTTAATTTATCCTTTATTGTCCCTGTGGCGAAATTCATCCTCTGCATGATTTGACCCATCTTCTAGGCTACTAGGATGGTACTCCAGTTCAATTGCCAGTGCCGGTCAGGGGCACTGACAGTATTAACCCTAACATAGGCCTACATGTCTTTTGTCTTTTCTTTTTTATTATTATTATTTTGGGGGCATTTTGCCTTTGGGTAACACTTCATAATACTGTAACACAAAAAATGGGTAGTTACTGAGGAACGAGTAGCCTAAGGAACGAACCATTAGTTCATGAATAGTTAATGATTAGTTAATGAGTAGTTGATAGGTAGTTCCTTAAGAACTGACCATTAGTTACCATGTTAACGAACCAGTAAGTAATGATTACTTCCCTAAAAAAAACTTTTTTACATTTGTTTTCATTCACTAGTTCATTAATAGTTAATCGGTAGTTCCTTAAAGATCCTTAATGGTAGTTACTTAAGAACTGACCATTAGTTCCCATGGTAGTTACTTAAGAACTGACCATTAGTTACCATGTTAACGAACCAGTAAGTAATGATTACTTCCTTTTTTTTTTTATATATATTTCACTAGTTGTTAAGTAATGGTAAAGTAAGCAGGAAGTAATGGTGTATTCCTTAGTAACTACTCAGTAAGAAGTACTGCTTTACTTGAGGGGGCACAAACATGTTAAGTAGCCTAATGGTAAAGTAAGCAGGAAGTAATGGTGCATTCCTTACTAACAACTCGGTAAGATGTACTGCTTTACTTGAGGGGGCACAAACATGGGAACTAATGGTAAAGTAAGCAGGAAGTAATGGTGCATTCCTTACTAACAACTCGGTATATACTATAGGAATACACCATTACTTCCTGCTTACTTTACCATTACTTAACAACTAGTGAAATATTTAAAAATAATTAAGGAAGTAATCATTACTTACTGGTTCGTTAACATGGTAACTAATGGTCAGTTCTTAAGTAACTACCATTAAGGAACTACCTATCAACTAATCATTAACTATTCATGAACTAATGGTTCGTTCCTTACTCGTTCCTCAGTAACTACCCATTTTTTGTGTTACAGTATTATGAAGTGTTACCTGCCTGCCTTTGTTTGATAGGACAGTGGGCAGACAGGAGGGGTGGGGGGAGAGAGGGGGGATGACGAGGGAGCACGCGCGAGGGACTGAAGCTTCTGGCATACTCTTCGCGCACGCGCTGGAGGCGGGGCTCCGAGGAGGGCGCGCGCACTCTGCGCGGGCCAAAACAGAACATACTCAGTGCGCAGCTCCAGGCTCCAGGCAGTCTGAATGAAATTGAATGTAACGTTCCCAATTCTATGTATTAAATTATAAAAAACGACCCCTCCACATTTGGGAAGGCTAAGCCACACAACTAGTTCGTTATAATCGAACAGCATGCTTTGAAGGCGACTTTACGACGGTGAGGACTCAATCACAGCAGATATCCGCTGATAGCCTACCACGGAGATCTCACAGGCACAGGCAGCAAAACCGACGCGCTGATAGAAAAATCTCCATGGACGCGCCGCGCTGCGCTCAGGCCTCGCCCCCCGACACGCCCCGTGCGATGTCGTCATAATCGCCGTGCGCCCTATGCGCTTGGCTGGGCGCGAAGAGTATGCCACAAGCTTGAGCCTTTGTGGTGCACGCTCTAGCAGGTGAGCCACCGGGATGCCCCGACATAATACATGGTGGGAGGAAAACCACATGAAAACGGGGAGAACATGCAAACTCCAAACATGAACGGACCTGGGACGGACCAGGGTTCGAACCCGCGACCTTTTTGCTGCGAGGCAACACCGCTAACCACTGAGCCACTGTGCATACTGAACTTGTTTACCGTTCTTTTAATTTGCCACTAAGCTTGAGTTTCAGTGTGTAGGCCTACTTTACTTTCACAACACAGCAGCAATAACAAAGTCACCGACATTTAAAAGCTCATTGCTTTTCCCACTGATGCGGTAGTTTAACCCCTTTCGATAGGCTATGTGATGGAAAGATTCCCTGGAATTATGGATCTCCCCCAAAACAGAATGATATAATATTGATCAAGTGCACATCTATGTCCGTGTACCATCTCATTTTGAGCTAGATTGGAGGAGGGAGGCAAAAAGAAGGAGAAAAGAGGGGAGATATGCAGTCCCCTCCTATAGCCCTTACGAGTAAATTGTCTCTTTATTAAATTTAGGCATCTAGCCATCTATCAATACAAAGGCTGCTATCGAAATTACTTTGTTGGCCACAAATCGTTTGGCAATAGATTGAGGCTCTCTTGAAACTAGGCCGTCATTTATCTGGTTCACATTTCCTCCTGTGGTGAAGGGAAGCAGGTCAGGACGACACAATAAGACTTATTTGCTCCGTGGGTGATCGATGTGAACCCCCACCCCCCCCTCCCCTAAATTCTGATTACGAGATTATCACAAGTAAAACTGGAATCTATTAAACATGTAGCCCTC
The DNA here is from genome assembly GCF_964638095.1 of Poromitra crassiceps. Classification (NCBI taxonomy): domain Eukaryota; kingdom Metazoa; phylum Chordata; class Actinopteri; order Beryciformes; family Melamphaidae; genus Poromitra; species Poromitra crassiceps. The sequence continues at coordinate 29,555,053 of NC_139631.1, read as the reverse complement.
TAGGTCCCCTTTGGATTCTCTCTCTTTTTTATTTCTCAAATGGGCCTGTCAGGGGGAGCTGGAGGCATGGGAGAGTCTGCCAACACCAAGGAGACTCGCACAACTACAACGTATTCCGGGCTATGTAAGCTGTGTGATTTGGCCCTGGGGGGTTAATGCATTAAGAGGAAGTTAATTACTGTGGATTCAAAGTACTTGGAAGTGCTTGTAAGCGGCACGGCACACAGTGAACACTTCAGCTCTCGTAAAGGCTGCAGACTGCCAGCCAGGTGAAAGGTGATAAGCGTGTCATTGGCCAGGTGAAGGTTGCAGAGACGTGACAATGGGGCGACTGTGTGGCGGTGGTGCGTTTTTCCACGAGTTTCACACCGACAACGGCAATTATCGGACCAGTGGGCCTGCGCCTAATATCCTTTTGTGCTGGCAGCGTATTGCCGAGGGAAGATTGTGGGTGGAAATAATCAGCCCTTTTAAAGGTCGCGGGGAAGTTAAGCACACCCAATAGTAGGCCATGACACATTGCAGCTGATAAGGAATAACTGTCTATGTGAGAAAGAATGAGGAGAGTTCACCTTGTCCCATTTATGCTATCGCAATTGCTTGAACTGTCAATCAAAAATAATGGCACATAGGCGGGGGCAACCTCGCCTATTAGCAGCTCTTCGCTCAGATTGTGTTTCGCCAAAAGGCGGAGCACTTCTATGCATAGAAGTGCTGCAGCGCTAACAAGTGTGTTTGCTCTCCAGCTTGGCAGCACTGGCACATTATTGATACAGAGATATGTATTTCAGCACCATCAGTTGGAGTTTGGAGCTGGGCGCTTTAATAACAGTCATCAAAGTACTTGTTCACATTAAGGTGACATCCTATCTATATTCTATTTTACACAGACAGCATTTATTTTGTATTACTGTATTTGACTAACATTGCTTTTTTTAAGGTTATGCACCAAGAAAGAATAAATTGGCAAATCACTGGGGAAGCAGGAGGAGCGTAGCTAGCCTCCAGTGACTTAGGCCATAGCAAGGTGACTCTTTGCCTTCCCTGTGGGCATCAGTCTTGAAAACTCAGAGTGATGGCCCCAGAGAGGCCGATAAGTAAATACAGTTTGAATGGGCTGTGATTGGCTGGTGGTAATCTGCGCAGGCTGGGAGTGGGCAAAGGCACAGAGGGCGACGGGCCAGTCTGCAGCGGTTATTATTAATGCTATCATAGATCAGATAGGCTGGGGAGGAGAATGAAGGGTGGTGATGGATTTGGGCCTCCTGTCTACCAAGCGACTGGAGGACAAGCTATTGAGGCTGGCTAAGGTCATGGATGAAGGATACCACCCAAAAGAAGACACAAGGGACTCTGCAGTATGTATAATGTAGCAGAGGCCTAAGGATATAATCTGGCCAAGGGACCCGGTAAAGGTCATAGGGTAACGAACTGATACTTGAAAGTCAGCCACTATGCTACTCCATTTTGGTTTATTCATGTCTGAATAGCCAGCCGATACTTTATATATATTCCCAACCTGAGATTCTAGACAAAAGTATAAATTTGCAACCTGCATTCTAGCATCCAATGTCTGAAAGAGGAGATGCACTTCATTGTATCTTTATGCGTTTGACATTTCAGTCCGTGGACCATTTTCAAGGAGTGAAAGTTCTGAAAGCGTTTTGAAGACATCACAAAAGTCTTCAGCCCTTTCTCAGGACATCAAAGTCTTGAGGCGTCCTCAGAAAGTTCTGCCGAAGTCAACGTCATGTCCATAAAGATATCTTTCTGAGTCATCTGTATTTTGATATTTTGCAGAATATCTCTTTAAATGCTGTCTGAGAACATTTCAGACTATTTTTCAAGTTCTGAACCTAAAACCTCATCATCAGGAGCAAGACGGATGGCGTGCGTGTTTCACTGCTGCTGCTGTAATTTGGCCCGGGGAATGGACTTACCATATGTGCAAGTTCAACTCTTCTTCTTTTTTTTTGGTGATGACTTGCAGCTACAGGCGATGTAACCTGAGTCATTTGGGTCCTGTCTGGTTCTGTCTGATTTTCAGCAGCTGAATGGAGCTCAGTGTCTGGCTCTAGGAGGGCTGCGTTTGGACCGCTACCAGCCTTTGTGTGAAGGATGTTCCAGTCCACCATTACAGCCCGGAGAGTGAATGCTTTACATCAACACTCTCCTCCCCGCGGCTCTAATGCTTTTTGCAGCTGTTCAGGAGTGAACTTGTTTCCTTAAAGTATCAAATTGCAGACATTTAGGAGGAAGCAGAACCTCGGCGAGGATGCAATTTGGAGTCAACCTGAAATGCCTTAGCATTAGGACACACAGTGATGCAGAGGTGGCAACTACGATTTAGTGGTCAATAAGATTTCACACTCACCTGTGCTACACTTTTTTTTTTTTTTTTTTTACATAATTGCTGCAGACCCAATTCAGAATCAAAGTTGAGGTTGTAGTGCTACTTTCACGCTAGAACTTGTTTTGGTGATGGTTTGACAGTTTTTTCTTTTTTATTCCCAATTTGACAGACTCCATTCTGACAGTATGTGATGAATTGACTGACAGCGTGGGACAGATATAATGTACATGACTTTTACATAGGAAAACCTGAAAGTTGTGAAGATATTGTATTTCAATAGCAAAAATCCATTGTGTGTGTGTGTGTGTGTGTGTGTGTGTGTGTGTGTGTGTGTGTGTGTATATGTATGTATATGTATATATATATATATATAGATATATATATAGATATAGATAGATAGATAGATAGATAGATAGATAGATAGATAGATAGATAGATAGATAGATAGATATAGAAGGTAGGCTAATTTAGAGTTTATATGTATATATATATAAACTCTAAATTAGCCTACTTTCAATGTCAAAATTGTCTGTTGTGATCAGAACACAGTAGAACCCATTTTCCCATACTGTAAATATTTGGCCTAATTCAGTTCAGATAAATTAAAATGATCCAAGATGTTTGTCTATACAGTATATTTACTGTGTGGACCATCTGGAGCTGAGAATTTTTAAATCCTCTTTAGTAATAGCCTACCTTTCTGAGTATTAACTACTGCTGTTTACATCTCAAGCTGCCATGACCAATTTGCTAACTGTGCGACCAATAGAACTGAAGACTATCTCTTCCACATAATCACAATAGCTACTGGTGGCTGTGTATGTCACACTGAGCTTAAAAAGACACAACACTGAGAGACAAGCAGAGTGATGGAACAGATCCCCAAGAAAATAATGATTAGCCTACTGCGGGTGACTCATCTGATATTTCTCTATTTAGTGTTCATGGATCTTTCTTTACCTTGCCTTCAAAACACCATCTGGCCTGCACAGAAGTAGAAGAAGAAAAAAATCTGCTGTGTGGCTCATGGCTTAATCAATTAGCAATTTACATGAGGAACCATATTTCATTTCAATTTCTTTTGCTGAAAGTGTTTTGGGTTTGATGAATTCATCAGTAAGAATGATTGGAATCCATGTACTGATTATGTAGTGTAGATTAAACAAATTGTGAACATGACTCAAGCTAGAATAAAACCAACCTTTTCACTTAGTCATCAGGTAAGAAGCATGCTTAAGAGAAAATGTATACAGACAGTACCAAGTCATGTTGCTTCATCTGCCTTTGTTGGAGTTCACATGGCCACAAAGCCTTTTAACCCTAGTTTGCTGATGTGTGTGTTAACTGTACTTGTATTTGTTTGACTACATTAACTTCTAGAAAAGAGAAGCCTATAGTAGTCAAAGGTAATCCTAAAAGTATTTGAATTTCATAGGAATGTTATAAGGTCACTATAAAGTTATTGGGCACCACAGACATAGGCTACTACAAGTGCATAGAGGAATATGGAATATTATATTGCAAGAGATTTTACATCAGGGTCAGATGCTGCCTTTGTAGTGTTTTCATTCAGACAGCAGCACCATATTCTCTTTAACGTGCCTTGAAACAAATGGCCGAATTAAATGCACTATCCATCTTGACTGAATTGAAAACTGCCTTTTCTTCTAAAAAGCCACTCAAAAAAGTCACTCATGTGTAAAATAAGAGAACCTGCTGTTTGGTTTGTAATCTAATTCCATCCCCATGGTGTGTCCACATTTTAATTGACTATTGCCTTTTATCCTCCTCCTCCAATGAAACAGCTCGCCTGCAGCCCTCTTCTCTCCCCACGCCACACGGGGTCGCTGGTGCCTGCAAGTGGGGAAATCATGCAAGCAACTGGAAAGCTCCAATAACAACTTTTATAACCAGTCATTTGTCCAGACAGGGTAACAGGGTCGGTGGGTAACAATAAGTCAATGCATTCATAGGCAAAGCTATAGGCTACTTTTGACATGGCCTGAAAACATGAAAAGAGATGGCCTGAATTAAATAGGTCAGCAGCATTGAATCATGTTATTCAACGTTGCACGTGACCTACCTCATCAGCACCTGTGAAGCATCGTGTGTGTGTGTGTGTGTGTGTGTGTGTGTGTGTGTGTGTGTGTGTGTGTGTGTGTGTGTGTGTGTGTGTGTGTGTGTGTGTGTGTGTGTGTGTGTGTGTGTGTGTGTGTGTGTGTGTGTGTGTGTGTGTGTGTGTGTGTGTGTGTGTGTGTGTGTGTGTGTGTGTGTGTGTGTGTGTGTGTGTGTGTGTGTGTGTGTGTGTGGCACGCCCCCTGGACAAGTGTGGCAGCCAGGTCTTGTCTCTTCCCCGGCGGGCTGCGCTCTCCTCTCTCCCTCCCTTCTCTCGACGCGCATTGGACCGGGTGACAATGCGTAAGCTGCACTGTAACCGCAGCCTGTACCTTCAAACTGCCGCAAAACACAAAAAAGATGAAGGATAGATGCCGGACTGTAGCAGAACATCAGAACCACTTGGTGCCAAAGTCTAAAGTAGGAGGAACTCGACATCTTTTGGCGTGCTCCGCTCAGCTCAACCTGTGCGCTCTCTGGATGCTGGAGTTGCGCGCAGGAAACATGACTGCTGAGTGTGTGGATGTATTGTGACTTGAACTTGCCTTCTTTTGACTTATTTCCATGATGCCGAGCGGGAGTTGCTCGCATTCACTCCAAACTTCCGAACACTGTGCAGCAGCCAACTTCAGGAGCCTGGGAACCGTTGAAGGAGTAGCTGATGCAGAGGATACGGAGACGACAACCTGACTGACCGCGCCGAGGGGAAAGCAAGATTGAAAGCATTTTACATTGGACAAAAAGTGTTTGGCCCCTCAGTGAGCATCTTAAGGGGAAAATATCACCAAAGAAGACCCTTCTCTCTCTGCACCGTGGGTTTCACTGTATGTCAAGCCGCCTGAGCGTCTTCCAACATGTTTGAAACAGTGGTGCAAGTGCGCTCGCATCAATTCTTCAAATGTTCAGACAAAAAAAACATCAAGCAAGTGTCGCTGATGCGCCAAATTGGTGGAAAGGCTTGAGCAACTGGGCTCTACAATTTCTACACAAACTCATAATGATTTTTAACACAAAATGAAGCCTTTTTCCCCCAATTTGTGTTTACTAATGATGCAGCAAGTACGATTCGTCTTTTGAAATAAGACTTTTTCCCCCCCCCAAAACGAGAAAAGAAACATGTTGCATATCCTTGTGCTTCAGTCGGCCGTGTTACTTTTCGGAGGTAAGTAGCCTACTACTAATCATGCTTTTCTTATAAGGGAATGTAGATATTAGGCACACATAAGTTGTATTGACAGATTTGTATCCTACTCGCACCTGTCTTCTTCAACTAGGCGTTTGCCACTGTAGGGCTTCTTTACAGTTATGGTGATTATGAAGAAGGCATGCAGCCAGTGCTCAGTGGCATTAGACCTGTATCCAGATTCCAGAACAGCTCTGACCTGAAACAGCATCTCTGTATATGGGTTGGGTTGATATGTAGGCTATGTGAATCGGACTGGGTCCTCGTCTACACTATAGAATGTGCCTTTAGTTGAGCTATAGCTCAATCAAATCAAAAAGGGATTTGTCACATTGACATCTGACTAATAGGCTATGATGTATATTAGTCCAGGTCCTTATGTATTTTCGTTCAAAATTTTTGGAGAGTTTGTAAACTATACATTTTTGGAAAGCTTAGAGTGTGACGAAACCCAAAACCAATGTTGCCATTTTTTTCAAAGTCACTATGGTGGCCATCTTGGCCTTTCAAAATGGCGACCACCAAAATTAAACACCTGCACTGGAAATCCCTATATGACCCAGCAATGTAGTTTCCTATGAGCTTTTATGAATGGAATGTCATCTATAGGCCTAGTGGATGAAATTGAACTTGGTTGCTAAGAGTTGCATGTTGAGAAATTTTAGTAATTCGCATAATGAGCCAATTAATTGCCGAAAACTGGAAAATGGCTATAATTTTGCTTCCAGTTAACTTAGAAAGATGATCTAAGAGTCTAACTCCATGTTTGTTATGTGCAGGAATTCATCTATTACCATACTGCAGTCATGCAACCTTTCCTAATTAGCATAATTAGTATAAATTTGATAAAAAAAAAAGGTAACAATCAGGAAATCTTCTGTTTTGGGCAACTTAGAACGATTATCTTAGAGTCTAAGTCTATGTTTTGATGTCTAGAAATTAATGTCTTGCCATAACTAAATCATGCAACCTTTGTTCATTAGCATAATTAGCATAAATTATATAATTAGGCTGAAATGGACATCTATATTTTGGCTTTAGTCAATTCCATTTTGGATTTTAAAAACGACAAATGTTCAAAACACTTTAAGGAAAAAGGGAAGGAAAATCAATTGGATATAATATAAAGTAAATATATTTATAATTTGAATTCAAGCATCCATAACAAATGGATTGTAACAAAAATCTCTGTACGTCAAGGCATATTGAAATTCATCATTTGCAATTATAACTAACTTCTGTTAATTAAAAACCCATCTAATTCAAGATCTTCAGCATCCCTGCCATCTGAATCCCGGTTTTCAGATCTTGAGTCCTCATCGTTCTCACATTGTGTACTGCAAAGGCAAAGGTCAGTGCATTGTAAGTTTCTCTTCCTACAGGAGCATCTTTGTGTTGAACAATCTCATTTGCAGCGGCATCTCACCATTTCAATGATAGACTCAGGAGCTGGTAGTACATCAGTGGTAGTTGGTCTTAACTGGCCTTTATCATCCTTGAAGTAGCCATTTTTGAGAGGATTTAACAGTACTTGCTGCTCAACGCTTGCCTGTCCCCAAACATGAGCTTGCACATGTACCCTATCAATGTGCTTTTCCAAGGCACCCTCTGTAGGTGGTAGCCTTTAACTCTCTGCCATATACTTGCAGAACATATGCCAATGCAGCTCTGGAATGTTTCTTAATGTTTATCATTTATTATTTAGCACGCATAGTGCACAGACTTGAATGCTCTTACCTTTTATTCCATAAAAGTTAACCTTTCAAACCACCCAGGTGATGTGACGATGACGTGGAACACCACAGCCGCACCTGAAGGCATCACCTGGCCGAACCCTGTCTGTGATTGGATGTGACCGTCAGCCATTTTGTAGCGGCCCACCAGACAGGGAACCCCACTCCAAGCATTCAACATTGAGCCAAGTATATACCCGGACAGCAAGGATGGATAGTGAGAGCTCTCGCTTTCACTCGTAAAACCTGGGTTGTTGCACAACCCCTACGTTTTACTTCGCTTCAGCTTAAGCTCTCACTAATGCTACCTACAACCGTCCTTGCTTCAACGAAGCACCGCGGTGCGACCTTCGGACAAAAAAGGGCCGTCATGGCATAGCGCACGGGAAGAAGATAAGACGGTGTGAGCGAACGTCGTGCCTACCACGTCCAAGCTATAATACCTCACGAAGGTGTCGTGGGTTGACCATGATGCCGCAGCACACATGTCCTCTACTGATACACCGCGCAATAGCGCCCAAGGTGAAGCAACACCCCGCATAGAGTGAGCTTTAATGCCCTCCGGTGGAATCTTCCCAACGGCAGAGTAGGCCAGAGTAATGGCCTCAACTATCCAATGCGACATGCGCTCCTTGGACAGAGGCTTACCTAAAGCCTGAGCTCCATGGCATACCAAGAGCTGGTTAGAAGTGCGCAATGTGCGCGTCTTATTCACATAGGCTAGAAGCGCCCGTACGGGGCAAAGCGCCTGGAGTCTCCTCTCCTCCATTGGATCCGAGTAAGGAGGGTTAAACGCTACCAGATCTATGGTCATAGACCTGAACCCGGCCCTAATGTTCTTGGGCTGGTAAGCAGGGTTGGGGCGAAGCGTGACCCTGCGCTCATCATCAGAGAACACCATGCATGACTGTTGCACCGACAGGGCAATCAAGTCACCAACTCTTGCCGGAAGACAAAGCTAGCAGCAATGCCGTCTTCAGCGAAAGGTGTTTCAGACTGATTGTGTCAATCAGTTCGAAGGGAGGTCCCGAGAGACCCTCCAACACCGTAACCAAGTCCCATTTAGGGAAGACGCTCCTTGTATGGGGGCGAAGCACACAAGCGCGCGAAGGACCGCCACTTGTGAGTATACTGTGCACGAGTGGAGCTAGCTCTAGCGCTCTGTATGGTCTGTACCACGTTCATCGGTAGGCCCTGGGCTCACCGTTCCCCTTCAGGAACCAAGCTGCCAACTTCCACTTGTGTGGGGAAGGGTGCAGAATCTCCCCGCCCGCCTGCGACAGTAGGTCCACTCGACGTGGCAAAAGCCACGGAGCCTCCTGCGCCAGAGCAATCAGGTCCGTGAACCAGATCTGCGACGGCCAATGTGGGGCTACCAGAATGAGCTGCAGGCCCTGCTGCCTCACCCTGGCCAGCACCTGTGGGATCAGGGGGATTGGGGGGAACGCGTAGAGGGCCTTCCCCGGCCAGCATCGTGGCCCAACGGTGGGTCGTCCCCGAGGACAGAGAACCACTGGGGGCAATGGTGTGCGAGCCGCGATGCGAAGAGATCGACGCCGGCTCGACCGAACTTGGCCCAAATTTGTTCCACCACCTGTGGGTGGAGAACCCATTCAGAGTTGTGCAGGTTGCCCCGCGACAACAAGTCTGTGCCCAGGTTGAGGTGGCCCCGAATGTGGGCCGCCGACAGGGATAGCAGGTGAACACGAGCCCACTCGTGGATGTCCGTCGCTAGTTCGTTCAAGGCCTGTGACCGGACACCGCCCTGGCGATTGATATACGCCACCGTGGCAGTGTTGTCCAAGCGTATCAGTATATGGTGACCCAATATCAAAGAAAGATCATCATTCTAAGAGGACTAAAAGTGAAAGATCTAGCCATTTCCTAATTGTGACCTAATTTTTGCATACCTTATGCAAATCATGCAAATTAGGAAATGTTACATATCTGCACTATGGTAATAGATGCATTTCTGGACATGACAAACATGGATTTGGACTCTTAGATCGCCTTTCTAGGTTAACTTGAAGCAAAATTATAGCGATTTGGCGATTAATTAGCTCATTATGCTAATTACTCAAATTGCTCAAGATGCAACTTTTAGAAACCACTTTTAATTTCATCCACTAGGCCTATAGATGACATTTCAGTCATAAAAGATAATAGGAAATAACATTGCTGGGCCATATAGGGGTTTCCAGTGCAGGCGTTTAATTTCGGTTGTCGCCATTTTGAAAGGCCAAGATGGCGACCATAGAGACTTTGAAAATTAGGAAAGGTTGCATGACTGCACTATGGTAATAGATGAATTCCTGCACATAACAAACATGGAGTTAGACTCTTAGATCATCTTTCTAAGTTAACTGGAAGCAAAATTATAGCCATTTTCCAGTTTTCGGCAATTAATTGGCTCATTATGCGAATTACTAAAATTTCTCAACATGCAACTCTTAGCAACCAAGTTCAATTTCATCCACTAGGCCTATAGATGACATTCCATTCATAAAAGCTCATAGGAAACTACATTGCTGGGTCATATAGGGATTTCCAGTGCAGGTGTTTAATTTTGGTGGTCGCCATTTTGAAAGGCCAAGATGGCCACCATAGTGACTTTGAAAAAAATGGCAACATTGGTTTTGGGTTTCGTCACACTCTAAGCTTTCCAAAAATGTATAGTTTACAAACTCTCCAAAAATTTTGAACGAAGGTTGAAATCAGAACATTGGGAACCTGACTATATCCCAACACAGCTGAATGTTTTGTATGCTATAAGAAGTTACTGACACCTGCAATAGTGAGCATGATGAGGACAATCCTGCATCTGTTCTTTGCAGCAGCAGCAGCACCCCCCCCCCATATCCTAGCTATTGCAGAGGATCTATAAGTCAATTCCTGTCTCTGAGCATAACACATTAGCATCAATCTTTTGGGAGCCACAGGGAGGAAAGCAGAATTGAGTGGTGCTGACATGCAGCCAGGTGAGTGCAGAGATCTGAGAGCTGCTTGTGAATCCCTTCTCTTTGATGCCATCATAGGGGTTGATCCCATAGTTGTTCTCAGGGAGATTTGTCTTGCCTGACAATATTTTCACCAGATCTTATGGATCTTCAGCAGGTAACACTTCTTCCCGAGCAGAGCGAAACGCCATTAATCTTTTATGTCCAGAAGTTGTTTTGTTTTGTTTTTAAAATCAGATAAACGTTCCAGATTCAGATGGTCGATTTAATGTCAACTGCAATGAAAACACATTACATTGAAACAAAGTGATTCTTATTCAGTCCGTGGTATTTGCCTTTATTTGGCCTCAAGTGCAGACCCAGATTTTGCTCATCTCAGTAGCACAACAATATCAAATAACGGACAAGGTAAAGAAAAAAAAATTATTACATCAATTCTCATCATAGTGAAAGGTTTTGTCCAGGGGATGACTCTTATTAGAACATGCTCCTGTTATAGCCAACTTATAACAGAACAGGAGCATTGTCTAATAATAAGAGTCATTCTAACTAACCACTTATAAGTTAACTTATAACTAAGTGGGTTAGTCACTGGTTACCATGTGTGGTGGAAAAGATGTTCACACTATAGCCTTCTCAATAACTATGCACAGATATGATCCCAATTGACTTTGAGTGTTGTGTGTCATAGAGCTGCAGGACACAGTTTATCATCTAAATCATTATGCAGTGATGGAAATTAATATTGCACCCCAGGAAAAGAGGATCAATGCTGCATCGTGATAAAGCCATAATTAAGGAGGGTAATCTTTTTTTCTGGCGTTACTGTGGCCCTGCGCCCATACCCACTGAAGAGCAAAACATATCCACCTCCCAGACATTATTAGTCGGTGCCTGAAAATCCATTACAGCCAAGGAAATGCTCTCTTTCCTCCCTCCACTTCTGCTGATTTTCCCTTTTTATTTAAAAACATACTGTCTTCGCTTCTATTAATTGAAGCCGCAAGGTGCGTTCCAGCGAGATGTCTGGCCGGGATTCCAGGGGAGGAGGAGGAGTATCCCAACTTCCCTCCCTTCTCCTTATCCAAGAGCTTAACAAGCTCCAAAAGGGGATCAGGCACGGATAGCATTCAGTCTACATCTTTAAGCACTGAGCACACAGACCGTGCTGTGTCTTGTCTCCGCCATGTGTCTGTCCTCATGCGCCGAAATCCCTGTCGAGGGATTCGGCTGGTCCTGCAGGATTTTTTTCCGGAACATTGACATTCCATTCACCTCTGCAGAGATTCTCAGGCTCTTTCTCAGTTGCAATTTATTAAGTGTAATTGTCTTCAGAAAGATCCACTCCTGTGGTCCTCCTGGGCCCTGGTGCTGTGGCAGCGATCCAGTTCCTCCCCTCCTTGCCCCCCAGCAGCCTTAAGAGTTGGAACTCATGTCCTTGAGCAAGCAAGAGCCGAGCAGTGAGAAAGAGAGCTGGAATATGAACAGCCCAATGGACGCTTTGCAAGCTTTCTGGAAGGAGGAGATGTGACTAAGTTTGATGGATAATAGAGAAGACACTTGTATGACTGCATTTGTTCATTTGTTTATCATCTCACTAGTAGTGCATAACACATAGTCACCTCCAGCTAAGAGAGCAAGGGATATTGATAGGCTGATTATGTTTGGCTTCATGCATTCAAATTGGGTGTTTGGAGTTTGCTTGTTGGCAACCCCCTCGTCGTTTTTCATTGCATTCAACATTTTAAATTAAGTCCAAGAAATCTACTTGATGACTACTAATCCTAAATTCTATTTCAAACCATTGATATGCCATGACTTTACACTTGATCTCCTCATCAGGAGGTGATATGGTCATTAGATGATAGGTCATGACTTTACACTTAATCTCCTCATCAGGAGGTGATATGGTCAATAGATGATAGGCCATGACTTTACACTTGATCTCCTCGTCAGGAGGTGATATGGTCATTAGATAATAGGCCATGACTTTACACTTGATCTCCTCGTCAGGAGGTGATATGGTCATTAGATAATAGGCCATGACTTTACACTTGATCTCCTCGTCAGGAGGTGATATGGTCATTAGATGATAGGCCATGACTTTACACTTGATCTCCTCGTCAGGAGGTGATGGTTATTAGATGATAGGCCATGACTTTACACTTGATCTCCTCATCAGGAGGTGATATGGTCATTAGAGGATAGGTCATGACTTTACACTTGATCTCCTCGTCAGGAGGTGATATGGTCATTAGATGATAGGCCATGACTTTACACTTGATCTCCTCGTCAGGAGGTGATATGGTCATTAGATGATAGGTCATGACTTTACACTTGATCTCCTCATCAGGAGGTGATATGGTCATTAGATGATAGGCCATGACTTTACACTTGATCTCCTCGTCAGGAGGTGATATGGTCATTAGATGATAGGTCATGACTTTACACTTGATCTCCTCGTCAGGAGGTGATATGGTCATTAGATGATAGGCCATGACTTTACACTTGATCTCTTCGTCAGGAGGTGATATCGATTCGTCAATAGATGATAGGCCATGACTTTACACTTGATCTCTTCGTCAGGAGGTGATATGGTGATTAGAGGATAGGTCATGACTTTACGCTTGATCTCCTCGTCAGGAGGTGATATGGTCATTATAGGATAGGCCATGACTTTACACTTGATCTCCTCATCAGGAGGTGATATGGTCATTAGATGATAGGCCATGACTTTACACTTGATCTCCTCGTCAGGAGGTGATATGGTCATTAGATGATAGGCCATGACTTTACACTTGATCTCCTCGTCAGGAGGTGATATGGTCATTAGATGATAGGCCATGACTTTACACTTGATCTCCTCATCAGGAGGTGATATGGTCATTAGATGATAGGTCATGACTTTACACTTGATCTCCTCGTCAGGAAGTGATATGGTCATTAGAGGATAGGCCATAACTTTACACTTGATCTCCTCGTCAGGAGGTGATATGGTCATTAGAGTGATTGGATCTGCCTGTTCCACGTGTGCTCGCATTTGACCAAGAGCTGCAGCATCAGCTGCCTGTGGGGTTTATTCAGTTAGGCCGTGTGTCCATAGCTTCTTTTCCTAAGCTGCAGCGTCTTTTTTCAGTTGTTTTGAGTGATGAGAGAGCGTATGCGGGCGCATACGGACGTCTAGAGAAAGTGCGCTGTGCCCAGCGTTTATTTTCAGAGCGCTCTGACTGTTTTGTGCGCCGGCTTCCAGTGCTCCCAGCTGAAAATATTTTAACTTTTCAGAAAGACGCTGGTGTCGGGTGTTCCTTTTCAGGCAACTAATCATATGGAGAAACTATCACAACAGAGACAGAAAGGCTCAATCGTGAGAGCAGACTGGCTAGACACTTAATATTTCTTGTGAGTGTTGTGCTTTCTTTCACAGAACGTGTGTTGTTAGCTTGTTAGCTGTCAGCTATCAAGCTAGCTTCCTAACGTTATCTTCGATCCGCTTGATTGCATATTGTGCGCTGGGATCACTGCTCCCCAGCATACTTGCAGCGTTTAACTGTCAGAAAAAGAAGCTATATGGCGACACGGCCTTAGGGTGTTTATTTAAGGACCAGAGGAAATGAAAAGAACAGAAGAAAGCTCTGACCTGGTGGCATTTTCTTCCTCACAGCAGCTGTGCTTTGAGCGCACTGTGGTGCACTTCTGAGGTCTGTGACACAGGACACCGATACAAAGAGGCTGGTTTTTCCATTATATCAAATCCAATTTGGTGTGGTTTGGGTGTTTTCCATAGCATTGTATAGCTCCTCGCAGAAGGGGAGAGGGGGGAAATAATCGCAATAGCAGCATGGCAGGTTTGGAACCCCCCCAGTATCTAATTACAAACAATCACAGATGTTCTAAGCTATAAGTTTGTATGTCAATGAAAGTTGGCACCTTTTGTTTGTATAATGACCATTTTATGGGAAGGAGTAGGTGGACTCTCCTATTCAAATCCCTTGCACTGCTCTTTCATGCTCTCATTATACTCAGTGTGGGTAGGAGGCATACAAGAGTAGCTCTCCAATCTCTTGAGTCGAAAGAAGGTAGCTGCCCCCATAACGTTATATATCATCAGTATAATGTCCTTTAATGTTTCCTCAACGCACATCTGCCCAGTGTTAATTGGCTCTTTATAACGGCCTTGATCTCACATTCAATTTAATCAAATTTCATGATTAAGGAGGCTGATGGGATGGGATCTATGTAAAAGCTTTCAGGAGAGGAGGGGTTGTGTATGTGTGTGTGTGTGTGTGCGTGTGCGTGTGCGTGCGTGCATGTGTGTGTCTAGGTCTGTGTGTGTCTGTGTGTGTGTGTCTGTGTGTGTGTGTATGTGCGTGCGTGTGTGTGTGTGTCTGTGTGTGTAGGTCTGTGTGTGTGTGCGTGTGTGTGTGTGTGTGTGTGTGTGTGTGTGTGTGCGTGTGTGTGCGTGCGTGTGTGTGTCTGTGTGTAGGTCTGTGTGTATCTGTGTGTGTGTGTGTGTGTGTGTGTGTGTGTGTGTGTGTGTGTGTGTGTGTGTGTGTGTGTGTGTGTGCGCGTGAGGTGTGTGTGCGTGGATGCAGGGAGCGGGCGGTTCATTGTAATAATTGACAAATGTGCTGACGCAGTGTTTGTGCGCTCTCTCATCAGTGGATAGTTGTGTCAGACCAGAGGACCTCCTCCCCATGAATCTGTCTGGGAGTTCACAGCTACAGTCTGCTCCCGGTGCGCACCATCGACTAGTGCGCTGCTGCAGCACAGGGAACACACATAGGATGCTGTACACTGTAAAAAACAACAACAACAACGACAACAACTTAGACTCAAATCAACACACCTTTTATCATGAGCTCAATGTATAATCAGCATACCGGTACTCACTCGTCAAATTCAGGGATAAAAGAACATCTTACCAAGTATTCACTAAATTATAACCTGACACTGCCAGATGATTTGTTTTCACATAACCAACAGGGAACTTAAAAAAAGAAAAGAAATACCTGGCAGGTCATTGGATGATCACGTCTATCACGGGCTCTCTCTCGCTGGCGTCACACCTAAAGCCCGCCCGTAGCTGCCTCATAGGATGCTGATTGGTGCGAACCACTGGTGGTTTGGATTTAAACCAATAGATTGGAGCGTGGCAAGGGCATGGATTTGTCGTGTGATCGCGATCTCATGATCTCACGTGAATCCAGTTGCCTCGCAAGGTTAGCTAAATTGGTCTTGATTAAGCAAAATTGTCAGCTTATCAGTAGACTTCCTAGCATGAATGCAGAAACCCTAACGTAATTCTTCCAGATTGAATACAGATACAGGTTAGAGAGTGACGGTATGTGTATGTATCTTAGGTTAATCATATCTGTTTCTGATTTAAAAACAAAGCGAAAAATTGTGATAATGATGAAAATGACTGTCTAAACACCACTACTCAATAGATTCTCAGCAATTCAATCATATGGAGGAGCCATTCTGTGTTAGACATGTCAAATAGTATCGACATCATTACATTAGAACAACTACGGTAATAATTTTTCATCCAACTATGTTGTGCTATTTCATTCAACTTGCAATTTTAACTGTACGTTCACACTAAGGTGGAAAAAAGCTTCACTCGCGTGAGTTTGGCCGTGCAAAATTATTTGCCAAAGTTGAAAAATGTAAACTTGAGCGAATGGGCGATGAGGCGAATATCGCATCATTTTGCGAAAATAGCCCCAGTAAGACAGCAGTGAAAGTTGTGTGTTTAAGCTGAAGTGTGCCATAAACCTTTTTGCAGTGTAGACTTCAGCAACACTTTAACAGGCAAGAACACAGAGACAATTTATCCTGTGATCAACCTCATGCATGTTCTCGCTGGGCGATATGGGCGAAATCAGTAATCGTAAGGATTTTTCTCGATAGCAGTATATATCACGATATGGTTCATGTATGCAAAATCATGTTAAACAATCAAATGAATGTTCATCTCAGTGAACCGAATGGTAATGTTAGGGGCGATGTCAAACAAAACAGAAATATTCAAATAATATTCCCACCCGTACTTCATTTTCAGATTTTTTTTAAGTAAAACTTGCTTGTTAGACAGAGAAATGTGTGTTCAAGATTCAAGATTCAAGATTTTTATTGTCACTCCGTAGTACAAGTATCATGTGTGAAATTCTTGTGCTGTAGGCTCCGTCACAACATAGTGCAAATAACAGTATAACAGTGCAAAAACAGGGCATATAGATGCAGTAAAACAAGAGAACAACAAGCAATAACAGTACACTTTTCCTTTTCTTTTCTAGCGTAGACACCTTAAAAACATGATTAAACATTCTGTTTGCACAGGTGCAATAACATAGGCATAATTATCATATGTAATGGTAGCAGCTGCTACATGATTGTTTATTTGTGTGTGTTAAGGAGTCTCGTGGCCTGCGGGAAGAAACTGTCCCTCAGGCGATTTGTTCGTGCTTTTGGGACCCTGTATCTCCTCCCTGAGGGTAACAGGGAGAACAGGCTGTTGTGGGGGTGGTAATGTGTCCTTGATGATCTTCAGGGACCTCCTGGGGCACCGCTGATTGTACAGTTCCTGCAGTTCTGTAGCTCACATCCTGTTACGTACTGGGCCGCGCGCCTCACTCTTCTTAGCGCCCTGCGGTCCATGGTGGTACAGTTCCCGTACCAGGTGGTGAAGCAGCCAGTCACCAGGCTTTCAATGGTGCCTCTGTAGAAGTCCCTGAGGATTTTTGGCCTTAGCCCAAATTTCTTCAGGCATCTGAGTCCGTGTAGTCGCTGTTGGGCCTTTTTGACAACAGTGGCGGTGTGGCTGGCCCATGTCAGGTCCTGGTGGATGTTGACTCCCAGGTACTTGAAGCTGTCCACCTTTTCCACCACTGTGCCATTGATGGTGATTGGGGGGTGTGCGCCCCCCTTCCTCCTGTAGTCTACAATGATCTCCTTGGTCTTGGAGATGTTTAGAGAGAGGTGGTTGTCCTGGCACCATTGTTCCAGGGCCTCCACCTCCTTTCTGTAGGCCATCTCGTCGCTCCTGGAGATCAGCCCCACGACCGCTGTGTCGTCTGCAAACTTCACGATGGTGTTCGAGGTTTGAGTCGCCACGCAGTCGTGGGTGTAGAGGTCGTACCAGAAGGGGCTGGAGACGCATCCCTGGGGCGCTCCTATGCTGATGGTCAGTGGGGAGGAGGTGAGGTTGCCCACTCTCACCACCTGGCGGCCAGTGGTGTAATGTAACTAAGTATAAATACTTAAGTACTGTACTTAAGTATTTTTTCTGAGTATCTGTACTTTACTTGAGTATTTATATTTCTGTCAACTTTCACTTTTACTCCACTACATTTCTCAAATAAAATGGATACTTTTACTCCACTACATTTCCCCCAAGCATCTTAGTTACAAAGTAAAATCAGAAGAAATTGCGTAGCCTGCAAGCGATCAGGTTTGGCAAATCAGTGCTCCTAGTTTGCAAGTTATGTTAATCACGATCCACACGCCATTCCATTTGGTGGCTGTAATTTGGTGGCTGTTGTTTGCCAGCAGCTATAAAAGTCAAGAAGAAGAAATAGACTTCCACTTAAGCCCAGGGATGTCTTTTGCTTGATTTTTTTGCAGCATTTACTTGTACTTTTTACTTTCAATACTTAAGTACATTTAATATCAGAAAATTACTTATGATACTTAAGTACAGAAAATATCAAGTACTTTAAGACTTTTACTCAAGTAATATTCTAATGAGTGACTTTGATTTTTACCAAATTCAGTAAGTTACTTTTACTTAAGTATGGTTTTCTAGTACTTTATACACCACTGCTGACGGTGGTCTGTCAGAAAGTCCAGGATCCAGTCACACATTGCTGTGTTTAGTCCCAGATCCTTGAGCTTGCTTACCAGCCTGGAGGTAATGGTGTTGAATGCTGAGCTGTAGTCCACGAACAGCATTCTCACATAGGTGTCCTTCCCCTCCAGGTGCGAGAGGGCGGTGTGGAGCACGTGTGCTACTGCATCCGCTGTGCTCCTGTTGGGGCGGTATGCAAATTGGAGCGGGTCGTGGTCCGGGGGGAGTGTGGGGCGGATCTGTGATATAACCAGCTTTTCGTGTGTGTGTGTGTGTGTGTGTGTGTGTGTGTGTGTGTGATATTAAAATATCTTTGATTCCGCTGAAACACAATCAACGATAATATTGAATTATCGCCCAGCCCTATGTTCTCATATGCCCACACTGCACAAACACCGTAACAGTGTTGAGATATGATGCAATATTTTCTGCAAATTAAATAATAACCAAAAACTCTCACATTACTCCTTCCCAACCAAGTTACTAACCCACTCCATTACCTGATACTCATTTTTGTGCTCAAGTGTCTCTTTATTTGTATTTTTCACAACATTTGAATATTTCTCTTCCACCTGACAAATAAATAACCTGTAATATAAACATCCAATAAAGAAAAGAAAGGAGAAAGATACATTTGTAGTGATTACTGTAATGCAGAAACGATTGAACCATGTGGCAGTCAAACACGATGCGGACTAGGAAGGGGAGTATTATGTTTTCATTACTACGGAACATTAATAAAAATGTTATTAGCACGGGAGCCTTCTCTGGAAACAAAAACTGCTAAGCTAGCATATTTATGTAATATATCCTGCATTGAGGATTCTAAGCTAAACAGTGTGAATACACTCAATAAATATTCATTCATCACATATACAGACTCAAAAATAAAGCTTTGTTTTCTTTATTTCACTGTGGTAAAAAATAAGAAGTAAGCCCTGGCCAAAAAGACAACAAAAAGACAGTGACACAATAAACAACACAAAACAACAATCGCATATCAAAAACTCAACACAATAAACTCATGAAATGCATCATTTCGTGTTGCTTGTATAGCTTCTTCAATTGTTAATGTCTCTATTTTTCTGGCCAGCTGAAGTGTACATCGTGTAGCTTCTTTTTGTTTTTGGTTTGCTGCTTTCTTGGCCGGCGCGCACTTCTTCCCTGTCAGTCAGTCAGTCAAGTCAAGATGCATGTCCAACTCTTATACCAACTCGTGCATTTTGGATTTGAATAATGTCACACAGGTGTCTGGACAAAATGCTGTCAGTACATGTGAGTGAGTGGAGCACCTGGCTCTATCTGGAGCTGTCAGTGTCTCTATCAGAGGCATCACGGCTTAATGCGTTAGAGGCAACGATCTGACAGCTATTGTCAAGGCCCATTGGCTGCTTTTTGCTGTGCCTTGATTGATAGTTGAAATGTTGTTAAAACAGGAGCCCTGCGCCTCCTTTTCATTCAGAGTGGTGAACACATTGAACAGCAGGCTTAAAACCACCATTGAATTTCAGCTTTCAAATAGAATATTCCGATTCCTCGGGCAGTTTGGTGTGTTCGTGAATAATCACTATTGTCTCCCCTTGCCAGAAACAAGACAGAGGAGTTTGTCCTGCCCTCTCATCTGTGTTGTCAAAGGAAAGTACAGCTCGATAGAGAATGAAATGTTGGAAGATTGAAAAAGTGTCTACTGACACAGCACATTTTCCACTGTAAGAGGAAGAGTACCGCCTTAATATAAAACTAATTTGGATGGAGAACGAGTGACAACCACTATGAGTCAACATAGTCAGTCTCTTTTATTGTCAGTGGAGCAGGTCTGGGCTATACATCAGCTTGACATCACCCATTAAACATTCAGCCTTCTGCTGGCTCACCTGGACAGAGATTTGTCCTCTGTGTCAGATACTCTGATAGTGCTGTTCTATTCCACAACAATAGGGGATTATTAGATACTAGGCATCTCGCGCGCTTGATTCCTAGGCTCACCCGCTGTGCGGGCTCACTAGCTTGGCCGCTGTGTGGCCTCGCCCGCCCTGCAGCTCGCCAAGCTGGCCCTGCAGCTTGTGCAGATCGGCTGCTGCGTGGCCTCACCTGCCCTATTGGCGTGTGCGGTATGGTATGTGTGTGTTTGTTTGTTGCTCACAAAATGTTATTGCCCTTAATTTTACATGCGCGCGGGTGTGTGTGTGTGTGCCCACTTATGACTTCACTGATGACATCATCAGTCTTATGACATCACTGATGTGACATCATCAGTGATGTCACAATGCCTCCTTGTGTGTGTGTGTGTGTGTGTGTGTGTGTGTGTGTGTGTGTGTGTGTGTGTGTGTGTGTGTGTGTGTGTGTGTGTGTGTGTGTGTGTGTGTGTGTGCCCCCTTATGAGATCACTGATGACATCACTTCGGGTTGAGTGACATCACTTCCGCGACAACCAGGGCACAAAATTGAAACAAACATTGCCCACATTGCCAAATTTATATATAGATAGATAGATAGGCATATTTCCCCAGGAGTTGCCAGTGACTTGCAGTGACTTTATTAATATATCAATTCTGTTTTATTGGCCAGTCCAGAGTCAATGGAAACAGAAGAGAGATGATATTCAAATCAGGGCATTAGCAGTCACAATGTGGTTTCTTCAGTAAGTTTGAGCAGCCATGTAAAGCAGACAACTTCAAAAAGACGTGAGTAGCTGTTTTACAGAAAATATGCTATTGTACTACATCAGTATTCTAGTGAATGTTATGCACATTTTCACATTTGAAATAATTCTGGGAGGGCCAAATTCAACCAGGGAAAGTGAAAATGAGACACCTCACTGGAGCAGGATGTAATTTGTAAAACAAAATCAAAGTTATTCTAAAATCTGAACTTTAATGCGTAAATTTGAATTTTAATCATAAATATCCACACCTTAGCTGCTCAATCTACTCTTGATCCTCTTCATATGCTAACACATTTTGATGACATTACAGAATGTTTTATCGTTGTAAGACATACTGCAGCATTTTATAATAATGCACATTGCTGCACTAGCAGTGCTTCTATGTAATATGATAATCTGTACGCAATGCTTCAGTTGCTCACATTAATTAGCAAGCCAAGTCGCCTACTACTGTTTTCGCCATAGACGGGGTGAAGACAACTGATCAGCTAGAGCCAAAGAGTTGTGGCCACATTCAAATAAACTGATATTTAATGAGGGGTGGATGTCATTGCCACAAATGCAGTGTACAGAATCTGAACTTGTTTGCTGTGGTGGCGAATATGGGAATTGGAAGTGATGTGTTTTCTTCCACTACTTTGATTTTACTGCTGAAAAAACCGACAGAAATACCTCAATTGACAAATGTGTCCCTTCATTGCGACTCAGTTAAAAAGCAAATGGCCTGATTCAAGTACCCTGTGATCATTGAGTAGGTGGTACTTGGCCTAATTGGAATGCCAGTGTACTGTATAGTGTGTGTGCGTCCCCACTCAGTCCCGACACACAGTCACACACAGGCTCCTAATCAGTGTGAAAGTAATGGCCACCTCAGATCACAATCAGTGTACAACTTAGCCTCGCAGGAATGCTTCAAACCTAATGAACTCCGTCGGGGCGAAGCCGCTGAGTCAGCGCGACCGCATTCATACGTCCACAAAGAACGCAAAAAGGCACCCGAGCTCTCTCAAAGCAATGTACCGCGCTGCCATTTATTGGGTTTCTGTAGCCGTCGAGCTTCTCCTCCATCCGCATCATGTATTAGTGCTGACACAGCGTTGATGCGGCCACCTCGCCCCTGCTGTCCAACAGCCTCCAGTGTTGGTGGACAGCAGCATGGAGTTTCTCTCATGTTAGTCCAGTGGTTCCCAGCCCTTTTTGGTCTTCTCTACCTGTAGGAGGGAGGGAATACTATTCACCTTATATTCCAATGTGGGGGTCAGCAAATTACTTCCTATTGTGTTTACACTTCCTGTGACAGTACAGTACTTAGATTGTGTTCATTGTGTTATCGGCCATCTAGAATCATCTGCCACTCAATGTGAAATTGCAGCCAGTGAGTCAGACTAGGTCTGACCAAAGCCCTTTTCCCACATGCGCTTTGTACCGCAAAATGACCGGTACGTGGTCTAATGCCTGCATGTGAGAAAGGCGCCGTGCCGGTATAAGCGCGACCCCGTCGTCGCGGAGATTTCACCACTTTCCAGCCTGTCAGAAGAGCGGTATGCGCTTTAGCGGATACTAGTGAGAAACGGGTGCAGTCATTTTCCGCGACACTCTCATGGGCGAGGTGTACACACGTTGCTTAATGTTCCAGCGGGCATAATCTAATCATTCGCGCACATTAAAGCAAACTGTCGAAATGATCTTGTGATAATAAGAGCAGTAGCCTATGTCAGCTTCATGTGTGGGTGTGCTGTGCTGATTTCCCCCTCTCCTCTCTGCTCGCTCTCTGGCCACAGTCCGTCCTCCTCCTTCAGTGACAGCCCGACAGGGCAAATGCATGAAGCGAAAGTGGAAGTATTTTGCTTACGTTGCCGACAGCGAAGGCAAGCCCGGACACATCAAATGAAGCCAGTCTGTAAAAAGTGCTTCAACGCGATGCAGGTGAACGGATAAACAAGCAAACTTATTTCACCATTCAGAGTTTTGCCGACACGTCACTCCCCCACTCGCTCTGCAGTGCCGCCCCCCCCCCCCCCACATACAGGCAATTTCGCTGATAGATTCCCACATGCGCGAGCCGAAGTGTGAAGGGAAATGTCCGATATTGACTTACAGGTAATTTTCCGGTATGCATGTGGGAAAAGGGCTCAGGTAAAACAGACAGCGTTTTGAACAGGAAGTCGTAACACAACTGGGTCAAGTGGGCGGGGCTACAGGTGAATAGCATATAGGTGAACCTAGTGTCCTCTAGAGAGAGAGTGGTGTCAGCGGAGGACCAAAATGCGAGACTCATTAGCCAATGAACATCCAGGAATGGGTCTCGCGCTACTTTTGCATGCTAAAATAAAGCTGATAATGTACAATTTGATTCAAGGGATGAAAAACCCTTTCAAAGTACAACACAAACTGTTGCTGCAACTCGACAGTGCTGCTTTTTTTACTCAAGAGTTCCAGGACCTTACTTCCTGGAAAAAAACTGGTCCATTGGAGTGAATGGAGATGTCGGGACTCTTCTATCTACACGGCTCTGGGTGAACCCTCTTCTTTCTTTTTTACCATGCCAATAATACCCCATGACAGTGAGCCGATGATGTGCGTGCCGAGTGCGGGACTGTCCACTCACAGCACGGACACTGACAGTGGTGGCGATAGTGAGTCATCGGGCCTCTGGCAGCGTCCGACTCAGTGGTGCCACTCAGGCCAGGGGGAGGCAGTGCTGGCAGGGAGCACATCCCGGACCCGCCGTGGCTCTCTGTAAAGCGCTATCTGCTGCTGCACAGTCCTCTTGACCCCGGGGCCCCTCTATTTCACACCAATTGGACGGGGGCCTCCGCAGCCGGCCGACAAGGCGAGCAATGACCCCAGTGATGATAACGAAGGATTAGCCTCAAAAATGTAATTCAAATTGGGAATAGAACTGTTATGGAGGTGCCAGCGCTTCACTGAAGGCTGTCTTTTCCAGCTGCATCAGTTGTATGAATACTGTCTATGTTATATCGGAGGCGATTTGAATATTGACATGTGCAGTTTGTCTGCACAGAAATCACACGCTCCCTCCATCCTCCACCTCCCGTAATGGAGTAAAGTACAAAAGGACAGTATTAACATTTGATAGATTTAGATAGATAGATTCTGTTATTGGCCACAGTGATACATAAGTACTTCCCATTAGTGTAATTTTGCTACCTTGCCTCCATCTCGGCGTTTGGATTTATTCTTGTATTGAAACAATAGAAAGCTGCTGCCCTCTCACTTCTCTCTACACAACCTCCTCCACTCCTGGCAGAGATCCACAGACAGTGATGGACGCCTCATATGATTTGCTCAGAGGGTATGCTAACTGTTCCCTTGCCTCTATGTAAGGCTAAGAGGAAGCAAACAAAGCACTTGGCAAGTGGTTGTTTGCCCTGTGCTGGGGAACATTTGATTATTGTACTACTAACTGCTGTCTTGTTGTTTCATGCTGGCTTTTTTACGCATTCTTCTCAGAGAGCCTTGAAGGTTTCTGTGTGAAGGCCCTGTAATTAGATGTTCTGGGACAATGGCAGCCGCTGAAATCCAGAGTGAAGTCATCTATACGCCAGCCTTAATTGCACATGTCGTGTAGGATGACTTATTTCGTCCATGAGAGTGAAGATACCTCAAGCTTTCTGCCTGCCTGTTGATACTTTCCCAAATCGGTCCATACATGGCATTTCTCTGCATTCTTTTACAGTCTATCTGGGACTAAAAATAACGCATGTGTAGATTGCTTTTCATGCTTTTGACAGAGTTTACGTGAATCTGATCACATACTTCAAGAATGCGTGACCATCTCCACCATGTCCATGTCAGAGTACAGGAAAAGGCACTGAGAGATCAAATAAGTGATGAGAAAAGACAGTAGCAAAGTGACAGCTGAACATGGCTGTCTGTAGTGAACGCCGGGCAGGTGTAACAAGTGGGAATAATCTGCTCTTGTCAGAGTTTGTAAGCACAGTGTGCTTTACACCAAGATATATGCAGAACTCTGACCCGCATGTCAAGAAGGCAACTTTTGGCCGAGCGAGTAATTTGTCTGGAAAATAAAGTCTGCGTTGTGCTCTCGGAGACAGCAGAGGCCCCCAGTGAATGAAGATAGATGCGAGGTGAACAGGCACTCTCTGTTGTGATATTGCACGGTAAACATGGAAATACCTCCGAGACAAACGCGGAGAGAAAGTAAGAAGACGAGCACAGATCTCTTCACGCACACGAGCATACGAGGTACATAGGATACAAACTGGGAAAACATAAGTGTACAGAGGAATTCTATCAATTATTTGATAACAGATCTACAGTCGCACACAATTTCAGAGAGGGAAATTGAGCGGTGAACTTGTGATTTACTTTCGCTATATATCTCCACTAGTTGTAGAGAGGGCTTTCAGAAGAAATGGAAGGATGCTGTAAGGACTGGGCAGTGGTGATATGAGGAAGCCGGGTCGAGGTGGAGACTGTGAAATTAAATGCAGCGGTATTTATGAACTGGGCTTTACTCCTCTACATAGGGCTGGGCAATATGTTTGAAATTAATATCTGTGTGTGTGTGTGTGTGTGTGTGTGTGTGTGTGTGTGTGTGTGTGTGTGTGTGTGTGTGTGTGTGTGTGTGTGTGTGTGTGTGTGTGTGGTGTGTGTGTGTGTGTGTGTGTGTGTGTGTGTGTGTGTGTGTGTGTGTGTGTGTGTGTGTGTGTGTGTGTGTGTGTGTGTGTGTGTGTGTCCGCGTCTCTCGAGAACCATTCATCCCATCGTCTTTGAACTTGGCGGGTGTGTTGCTGGGGATGCGAGGGAGTGGACGCGAGGGAGTGCAGCAGTGTCGGATTTGGTGCAATTCGGACACAATTCAATCTGAACCAATCAGAACACAGGATCGAGATAGACTGTGTTCGACCAATCAGAGCCTGTCTCAGCTGCACTGGCGATGTCATCGGTTATGACAGCAACCAATCAGCCCGTTCTGAAGAGGCATTATTTGAACGGACACTAAACTATGATAATCACATAGATTCTTTTCGGTATCGATATATATATTACAATATGTCTTACGTACGCAAAATTGTGTTAAATCCAGTTGACCTGAATGGTAATGTTTGGTGTGATAATAGAGAAACGATAATATTGAATTCCCCTAACATTACCTCTACATAACTCTCTTCTGTCTCCTCTCTGCCTGTCCTGCCTGTTAAGAGACATCCCGAATAAAAGTGGCACAAATGAAAAAGAGAAATAGCATAGCCATTTTTTGAAAATTGCCAGAGAAGGGAGCTGTCATGTTGGAGTCTTTCATACAACCAGAAAATGTTCTTGGAGGTCCAGCTTAAGTCGTTGTATCTCCCTCCCACTTCTCAAATTTCATATTCATTGACAGTGTCAGTTGCCTCAGAGATGGTTTTAACAAGATATCAGTGTCCTTTCTCTTGCACATAATGTGCATAGGCTACAGATTTTTGGCAATGCTTCCGACTAAATCTTTATATTCTTATAGCTAACAATTTGCAGTAAATTATCTGCACTCGCTGTAAATGCTGCCCTCCACATTTATACACCTACATATAATTTATACACTCTTACAAATGGAAGCAGTACAAGCACAGTTGTCCTCAGCCACTGAGCAGCTGCACTGGAGCAATATAATATAATGTTGATAAGCAACAGGCGATAGATAACACGCGTTCCCACGTGAGTACTTCCTGCTTCCCTGACTAATGAGAGAGTGTGTGGAAGATGTGCAGTGACTCTGTGCTTGTATCCCAGAAGGCCAGAGGTCCTCATTATCAGCCGTGATACTGGTACACTTCCAGAGCTTCTGTTTCCCAGATTGGAGTTTTAGCTCAACAAACAAACGTCTTGGAGGCAGAGGAGCTCTGGAGGCAGAAATAATCTGATTGGTTCAGGTAGACTTCAATGGGCGGAGCCAATTAATATATATTTTTTTCTTTACAGAATGCAAGTTAGGTCAGAATAAAATAATAATAATAACATGGCATTCACTAAGATCAACAGGCTATAGCTAACTGCCTAATATCAATAACTACATGTATTGGCTAATATGGCTAGTTTGAACTTGGAAGGTCAGCTAGGCTAACTGGGCTTCAGGTATTCAGGTACTACTACTTCTTACACCTTGGCTTTTTCGATGGGCTTCAGGTTGACATTAGTCGATACTGGATTTTTAGGGCCACTACCGATATTAGGGAGTAAAAAAATTCCAATACCGATATATCAGCCAATATGTATTTATTTATTATTATTATTATTATTATTATTATTATTATTATTATTATTATTATTAATAATAATTTATTATTAATTTATTATTATTATTATTGGTATTATTATTATTATTTTATTTGTTTTATTTTTTTACCTTTATTTATTCAGGGTGGTTTCCTCAGAGCAATGCTCTCTTCTTCAGGAACACCCTGTTCACACTTACACACATTCATACCTGGAAGCTGACCAGTACAACCACAGTCTGATCTGCTGGCCACTGAGCAGCTCCACTGGAGCAGTTGGGGTTCAGGGCCTTGCTCAAGGACAACTCAGTAGTGGTAATGAGGGAGGGGCAAGCACTTTTTTTTCACTTTCCACACCCAGATTTATCCTGCCGGTGTTGGGGATTGAACGGACGACCTTCCGGTCACAAGCTAGCTTCTCTAACCATTAGGCCACCACTGCCCATACACTGCAGTACATATTATGTACAATGTACGTAATATGATATGAGATAATATGACATAATAAAGATATGTAATGGAGACAGGATATTTTACAGTTTAACAATCAACTTTATTGTCCAAAATTACTTCAGTGTTTAACTTAAAAAAAAAAAAAAAACACATATATGCAACATAATACTC
The DNA here is from genome assembly GCF_964638095.1 of Poromitra crassiceps. Classification (NCBI taxonomy): domain Eukaryota; kingdom Metazoa; phylum Chordata; class Actinopteri; order Beryciformes; family Melamphaidae; genus Poromitra; species Poromitra crassiceps. Next base: position 29,527,335 of record NC_139631.1, on the reverse strand, counting down.
CAATACCATATACGCCAATACCGATCTGTGATAGGCCAATAACAGCCAATAATATCGGTTGAGTGATAGATCGGTCGGGCCCTAGTTTACCACTGAGATTATTTCAGCCTCTGACATGTTTGTAGCATAAAACTCTAATCTTGTGTTTTGCTCGTCTACTTTTGCTGCACATTGGAAAGCCCATGTCTGAATAGATGGCTCAACAGGCAGCATAGAATAAATGTCTACTAGTGCTATTCCTCCAGACTAGTTCCTTTATCCATCCATCTTGGCAGCTGGACAGCAAAGGCGCTGAAAACAAAATGTGCCCTCCATTGCTAGTTGCGCAAATATTTATTTTTCCGCGAACAGATTTGGTCAGTGGTGTGACAGCACACTGCTTCTCCTTCTGATCTAGTCTGGAATAGAAACATCAGTCTCCCCTTGTTGTTGCTTTAATAGCTTTCTTTCCCCTGGACCAAAATGGAGCTCCTCGTTCATGGAGTTAGCTCCCACTCTTGACAGGTTGTAGGTTAAACCGCAGATTTAAAGCCAGCCCATCTGGAGCCACAACAAAAGCTCTTTTCAAAAGGGAAACGGGTGCACTGTGGGTGAATGGACGCTTCCTCTGAGCGTGAACATCATATTCTATTGTGGGTTCAATATAACCCTCCCCCCCCCCCGCAATAGCTGTCATAATAAAGATTATAGTGAAAATAAAGAGTGCACCGTCCATTACAGTCCCATTGAATCGTGCTGTACTAGTGTGGGCTGTATTTCCTGGCATGGACTGCAAATTACAGTGACCACAATTCTGAGTAATCAATGTCATTTATCTGACACCTTTCTAAAGACTGATCTTCAACAGTGACTACAATGCTTCAACATTTCATTACATTTTAGGCATTAGTTGACACGCCTTCAACAGCGACTTCTCGTGAGTGCAGCAGTAGAAGACGAGAGAGCAACAGAAACCTGACAATATATGCAACAAGAATGACTGAGTCCCTAGAATAAAAGTGCCAGATAAAAGCTGAAGAGAAATGGATAGAAAGGTTTCTTTCATGTGCCAAGGCCATCTCAATAACATGATATGATCCCGACTGAGCTTTTAGGGGAGGTTCCAAAACAGCTTCTGAGATGGCGTTATCTTCCTCCACGATGAAGACAGAGGCAGATTATCAATGAAAATCATTCGTTTAATAGTGACTGGCAGTGACCTTCCCTACGTATACGAACTAATGGGACCAAAACCCATGCGAGAAAAAACACGCCTAACGACCACCACAGTTCAATTCCCCAATAAAGCCATTCATCCTAGGCATTTGTACCCTCGTAGTATTGTACGGTGCTATTGTAGGACCATCTAACCAAGGTCATTCCTCAACAGGCTTCGTAATTATCCTCCATTATTAGCAATGAACCTAAAGTGCTGCGCATTAGAATGTGATGTCGGAAAGGAAGCGTCAATAGTTTGAAAAGCACTGTGCAGCCAAGGCTCACTGCAGTGTGGCTGCCTTTATAGGAGTTCAGCCTTGTCAGGAGAGCTCAGAGTAGAATTTATCATCCTATGTGTGGGTGACCTTGGGGGGGAGGTTTACCAATAGATTTTTGGAGAGAGAGCCGGGTTGGCTAAAGGAGCAGGGAATAATACAGAGAGAGAGACACTGTGCGACACAACCTTTTCATTTACTGCCTCTGCTTTTCAGACCTCGCTGTGAACAAAAGGGATTTGGGGGGGGAGAATCTCCCCCTGCACCAAATACAGACCGCAGAAACCGATTTAAATAAGTTACCATTTTTACTCTCGTATCATCCCTTCCCCTGGTTCCTCAGCTACCTTCCCAAAGCCTCTGGTTCTGGCACGAACACACCCGAGATAAGAACAAATTATCACGAGACCGAGTTGATAGTCGAACTTCATGCCTGAAGTTAAGTTGGCGCGTAAAGAATCTTTTCGACGCGTTTTTGAACTGTGAGGGAGCAGAACACGCTGCCTCTCTCTCTCATCCCTCACACAGTCATCAGTCATCGGAGAGGGCGAGTATTTCAGGCTTCAGCTGCTAAATCACACGCAGGGGCTCACCATCCATAAGCAGTGTTTGGCTTTCTGACAGCATGGCATCCTGCAGGCACTGAGAGGTGTTCTTTGCCTGTGTTGAATATGATGCTCTTATCTTGCTTCTCTTACTTTGTCTTATTTGTGATGTGTGTGATAGGTTCAGGTTGAAGAGGATAGATAGGCCATAATCATGGTAAGTCATGGTAAGAAAGGAAATGGCAGAATGCTCTGTGGTTAATTGAGAAATGAATTCATATTGGATTCTGTGCGTTGCACTGTAAAGTGTAAAACATCTATGCCAAGGAACGCGGTGCAGAGTTGTTGTTTTGTATACCGTCCTTTAAAATGATGATTTGTCCAACACCCCATCCCTTGATTATACAGTACAGTATATACAGTATTTCTATTCATCATCATATTTTTTCATTCATATTTGTAAGATACTCATGCCTTCTGGTTCTGCCCTTCACTGTCGGGATTCTGGGCCAAAATATTTGACTGGTACTCTAAGACCTACAAAA
>NC_139631.1:29487273-29517273 GCF_964638095.1 Poromitra crassiceps | reverse complement strand
ACTGCAGCAAACACTACCTGCATTGCCGCCAGTAGCTCCTGCCGATAATTGTCACTGGGGGAGCTAAGGGGCGCTTAATTATTTGCAGCGGGTGCTAACTCTTTTCTAAACAATATAAAAACACACTAAACAAACAAACACACACACACACACACACACACACACACACACACACACACACACACACACACACACACACACACACTATAGTGTACTGCTACACAAGGAAGGGCCACTGTTTTTCCATTGGGAGCCAAATCCCCAACCCAACATTATGCATGCACGATTTGTACATGTTTCAATGAACTGAAGACTCAGCTTACATAGCCTTGTTTTATTCATTCTGTATCATACGTTTTTGTTTTTTCTCCAAACAAAATTGCAGGGATTGCTTAGGGGGAGCTTGACTCATTCAAGAGGTAGCTCAAGCAGCACTAGTGCTCCCTTGCCGCTGCACCTGATCGCTGATGCTTAAAGCGCACTGATTTGACTGTTAGTGTTCATTAAAAACACAGCATTCATTAAAGAACGTCTGAAGATAACCAAAACCATTAGGAAAGTTGTGTCCATTGAACTTAATATAGCTCAACTAATTTATCCAGTCTAACTTTTAGACTGGTCGGAAGCACACTGCACAGCTCCATTGCACTGGTCTCTGGTCAGTCTTATGGGAAACAGCTGAGTCATGCTTCTGCTTCAGCAGCCAAACTAACCACTTTGAATGTTATCTACCAGTGAGTCTGACTGTCCGTGAGGAATTGCTATGTCCAACTACTTGACACGCTCATATTTTGGAACAGGAATCCCAAGATCTTAATTTGGGTTTTTCATTTCCTGATCAATTTCCTCCGTTCCATTAGAATAGCTACTACTCACATCATTAAGAGATGACTGTGTTTTTTAGATTTGTATACAAGATGTGCATCATTGCTTTGCTAAACAGCCCCTTTGATAGATCCACTCAGTATAAGTGACCAGATTTCTGAAATGAAAATCGGGGACATTTCCAGTTCTGCAGTCAATATATCATTAAAATATCCAATGGTATTATCTATGGGGGAAAAAGGGGGGGTAGGTGGGGCTATTGCAGTTTCATGTATTTTGACCAAGGTACTGTAATAAACTCTGGTGCAGGACTGCAGGCTAACTGATATCCCTCCAAAATACCAAAATTAGGATACCAAGAGACAGGCACGCCATGCTGTGACATTTGGAGATTGCACTAAATCAGTACAAAAACATCTGTAGCATGACACGGTTGGGACCAATGGATGCCTTAGGTCTTCTAGTTTCATAAGGTATAAATATATCTTCACGATAGCTTTAAAAATGAGCCTGCTAGAGCCTCTAAAATACGATAATGTCAGCTACGCATGAGAAGTAGAAAATCGGGGACATTTTCGGGGACAGCTCCCAGCCGGAGACAGGTCACCAAAAACGGGGACTGTCCCCAGAAATCGGGGATGTCTGATCACCTTAACTCAGAAGTTTTCTCAAAACTCCTCTCCTAATCCATACTACCTCTAAGATCACTCTTGCACTAATGGAAATTCTCTTTGGCTATTACAACGTCCAATTTCTGCAACAGCACTTTCACTTTCTCGACTATGTTTGTTGTTGCTATGGGAAACAGCCATGTCTCTGTGATTGCGATTGTTTGGCTGGGGAAGAAGAGGTTCCCGTCACCCGGCGCTTTTCTGAAAGGTTGAACATTTCTCAACTTTCTGAAGAAGAAAAAAAATAAACGCTGTTTGCAGCACTTTTCAGGAGCGGCCGCCTTTTGTGCGCCTTGCTGCCACTTCCCATTGCTTTTAATGAGGAAAAGAAGTGGGCAGTTTGGAAAAAAAACACTATGTTAACAACTAGCCTAGGTAAACCCAGCCCCCACGTGACCTGCTCTCTCAGTTCCCAGTCACTATGCTGAGAACAGGTCTGAGAGCAGGTCACGTGGGGGATGGGTTTACCCAGGCTAGTTAACAACAGCCCTGCTAACAGATTAAAATGCTTTGAGTGTGTGTGTGTGTGTGTGTGTGTGTGTGTGTGTGTGTGTGTGTGTGTGTGTGTGTGTGTGTGTGTGTGTGTGTGTGTATGTGTATGTCTGTGTGTGTGCTTGCGCGCATGCGTGTGTGTGTGTGTGTGTGTGTGTGTGTGTGTGTGCGTGTGTGTGTAAGAGTGAATAAGTGTGTCCTTATTCAAAGGACCTACACACACTTGTAGTTGTAATTAAGATCACACTCATTCCTTTTTGTCTGGGATTGCTTTTAGTTCCCTTGTATCAAATGAATCAGAGTTGCCTTGCACAAATTAAACTAAATCAACCAACCTTACAGAATGACATTACATTTTATACAGTTTCGAAATGTTATCGTTTTAGTTTCTTTTCATTCTTAAAATAGCCTCTTGTTGCTATATAATCTGTAAAATCTGTAAGTCAATTCCATTAAACAAATGGGTCTGCCACTTTAGGATTTGCCCCAGACTGCTGAAAAAGAAATCAGTGACCCAGCATAATTTAAAAAAATCATAATTGACTAACGAGGTGTGGGCAGTGGCCTGTGTCTGCAGTCTTACTAAAGTGGGTGTGCGTGGACGTGGGTGTGTGCTGTAGGCGTGTGCGTGTGCGTGCGATTGTGCGCTTTTAGCATGTAGGCAGATTTAAATCCATTGTTATGTCATCTGTGAAAACAATACATCTCATTAACAGCATTGAGAAAGAGGTACCTCCCGGGCTGGGCCTGTGGAGAGAGGTCCCTCCCGGGCCAGTCCTGTGGAGAGAGGTCCCTCCCGGGCCGTGCCTGTGGAGAGAGCACTTCATCCTGCCTTGCCACTTCAGTGGAGACATCAGGACCTGGACTTGGGAGTTGTGATTTTGCCACCCAGCAGGCACCAGAGGATGAATTGTTCCTCCCGACTGCTGTTCTGTCTTGCTTGGCTCTTGCTGGACTATCAAGCTTTTGATTTTTCAGTGTGCTAAAGCTACATATACGTCGATGCCTCCCTCGTACAAACAACACAAAAACTCCTGCTTGTTCGGGCCACAATACAAATTGCTCTGCGACGCTCTGTTGCTCGGTTTTCCGTGTTCCCTGTCACAAAGACGGGGCTCTGCTTCGGAGCCGCGCGTTGTGTACTTTGACGCAGTTAACTGATGCGTCATGTGGGAGCGGTGCCGCGGCCACTTTGAGAGTCCCTAAACATAGTGCTGCTGCCCTTCAGAGGTGGCCGCTGCCTGCCTCAGCGGGGCAGCACTGAGGGTCACGAGGGGCATCATGAATCACAAATCCCCCGGCCTGGTTTGTAAATCGTCAGGACATTGATTTACAAGCGTGGGCTAAGGAACGAAATCCTCCGGCAGCCGGCGCGAAGATGGGGAGTGTGTCGTGGGAGTGTAATCACACAGCAGATTGCTCTTGAGAAGAAGGTCAAAGCCCACTCTCAATGTGATTAAAACCCTTTTTTATATGTGTGTAGTGCCATTCCTCGACCAATAGGACTACAGGGGATACAAAAGGGACTGTCAACGTGTCACCCTCCCAGGAGCATGTACCATTATAGAAAATCTCACACTTGTAATTGAGCATTAGAGGTTAACCTGCACTGCGGCTTAATTGTGATTATGATTTACATCTTTTGAGTAATTAATTGGAAGTCTTTTCCTTACACCCAAATATACAGTAATTGCACAATATCTCATGGAGAGCCCAGTCCCACAAAGCCAGTTTAGTGGGTTAGAGAGCAGGGGTTTTCAAAGTGGGAGGCGGACCTCCCCAGGGGGCTCCACACAGTTTCACATTAGGCTCAGTGAATGGCAGTGAAAGAAATATTACATTTACTTATCACATAAGTTATCAAAAGGAGGTTACATAGAATAGCCGAAATGTGTGTGATTTGGTTAAAGAGATAATTCAGAGAGATATGTCATTTGGGGGAATTGTACTGTTTTCCCCACTTTCCCAGAGTCAAATGTCTTCAGACAGACCTTTTCTTATGTATTTAGTCTTAAGTATGTCAACAGTAATACCAGGCTATCTTGGCTGAATTGACGAGTGTCTATGGGATCAAATAACATAATCATGATGGGGGGAGGGGGGCTTTGTCCAAGCGTCAGCGTCTGAGGGGAGGCCCAAAGTCTGAGACTTTGAAAACCCCTGGGTTAGAGAGTTCAATCTGGGCTTAACCCAGACCTTTTCTCGGTTTCGGATGGTGGCTCACTTTATAGCGGGGGTACATCGCCATAGTAACTCAGGCACCTACCTGCTCCTACACAGCATTATGTTCAGGCTATTGGACCCAAACTTATATATGGAGAGAGAGAAAAACGTCCTCACCAATCAACTCTGATAAAATGGCATCACCATTCCCAGAGGATCCTGGAGCCCTTTTTTTAATAACAATTTTAGTAGTTAATCATAATCAGACAATAAGGAAATGAGGCTATATGAGGTCTATACAATTGCATGAATACAGATAATTACTATTTATAACTTTACATGAAAATCATACACTTACACTAAGTACATGACAGACTACAGAAATGAATTGTTGCATATCCAGTCAGGGCTTTTAGAAGAAAGGACACGAGCATTACAAAAAACAGGCAAGAGATAATTCTTCATTCAGACCATCTGGGTATTGAGTTTTCATATAGGAAAGCCATTTGCATTCTGCCCTATGTAACCTCTGTTCTACATTGCCTGCGTGTTTTGCTGATCTGCTCTATGACACAGTAGGAGGAAACATTTGGCTATGGGAGATTTGACATGGTTCCTGCATATGGCTCTTTCATGTTCTATCATCTGTTCTCACAGGTCTAATAACCCACATGGCCATGAGATCAGATCAATGCATTTTAAGTGCTGAAATTATTCCACATATGACACCGGGGAGACTGATATATGCTATATTGCAACTATATTCCCAACACTGCAACCCATTTCTTTCTCTTATCCACTTTTACAGTCTACTAACTAACGTGTTGGAATTGTCGGCAGCAGATAATAGATAATCCCACCATTTTATCCATAGTCTATTGCTGTTACTGTGTAAATATTGTATTGCTTCTTTTTATATTCTAGTTGTGTGTGCTTATATTCTATTTCCTGTTCCGTACTAAATCATACGTTTACCGCAGCAACAACCCCACAGAGATCATCATGTCATGATTGTCATCTTATCTCATATGACAGTAAATACACTGCTGTTGATCTGTCTATGTTGCATGGGGATTGGCTATTTGTCACAAACCCCGCCTCTTTTGTGTGAGCGTGCCCAAAGCACATCCTGGCATGACAGAGCCAGTTGATCACAGTTATGCAACATTGCCATTGTTTGCCAGGTTTTGTGAAGCCAGCTATATCACAAGGATAGCCTGACTGTGATGAACTGGCTGTGGGCCCTGTTATGTTCTTAGCCTAGTTCTTTTATCTCCACTTAGTCCACTATTTTAGGTAAAATTTATCCTCTTTGAAGTGCCTCTTTGAAGTGGTATTGGAACCTTTACTGACTGCAATTTCCTAAGATTGGGCGACGAGGTTGCCGAATGCGTTTGGCAGAGCTGGAGGTTCATATTACACTATGGAGCTCATTTATACTGCAGCATTACTGCGTTTCCAGGTGCTGCTGAAATAAAGAGTGAAAACAAAACAGGATGTGATATTTTTACAATCTGTACCAGCTAGAAAATGACACAAATAACTAAAGATTCATGGGCCTACATTTTTAATGTCGTGTTTTATATTTTTCATGATGATACACTATACGCATATCACCTCAGAGCATTCTCACAGTTTCAAGTCTACTGGGACATACTGTATATGTGCCAGCTTTAATATATAGGTCATGGAGTTAGCCAGAAAGATTATAATGCCTTTGTGACACGCCATGATAATTTAACAATTTAACACAACACAATGAACAGAAGGATCATTTGCGTCATCATCATATAGCACAGCTGCGGTCTTTTGTCACTGAACTTAAACTGAACTCTAACTGCTCCAAAATGATTGTCACTTACTCCCGCATCTCCAGTTTTGCTGAAAGACATATACAGTAAAAGACTGATTGGCAGAGTTAGGCTGTACCAAGTGATTTTGTGGTGAGCTTGTCCTGACTCAGCTCTTCTCCTCTGTCTTCTAGTAGCTGACTGTCGAGTCTTAGAGGGATCGCAGAGATATTCCTCCATCCCCACATACCTGCCTGTCAACTACCAGGTGCTCGGCGCTGACTCGGCGTTCTTCCTGAAAGAGGCCAACCAGGACTTCATGAGGAACTCGAGCCTGCTGTCACGGACCGAGCCCTTCTTCATCTACCAGGCGCGCACTTTGCCCTCGGTCAACGCCAGCTACGGGCCTCTGTCCGTGGAGCAGCCCGTCCCTCTGGAGCTCCTCCAGAGCCCGGGGACCTTCCCGGCCTCTTCCATGTTCACCGTCAACTGGAAGGTGAAGACCTTCATCATGAACAACAAGATCCACCTGGCCAAGCCCAAGGTCCAGGTGCTGTTCTACGTGGCGGGCAGGGACTGGGACGACTACAGCGCCATCGACAAGCTGCCCTGCGTGCGCATGTTCGCTTTCCACGAGACCCAGGAGGTGCGCGGCACGTGCCAGCTGAAGGGCGAGCTGGGGCTGTGCGTGGCGGAGCTGGAGCCCCTGGCCGGCTGGTTCAGCCCGCCCAGCGTGGTGCCGGGGCGCCAGAGGAACCTGGAGGTGTCCGAGGGCACCCCGGTAGAGCTCTACTACATGCTGCAGTCCACGGAAGCGGGGGAGTGCCACACGGAGGAGACGCGGAAGGACCACTACATCCGCTCGGCCCAGGAGGGGCTGTTCGGTTCGCTCAGCTCCACCCCTCTGAGGAGGATCGGCAGCGTGAGGCTCTACCAGAACCCCGCCCCCCCGCCCCTGGCTGAGTACAGGCTGGATAATAACTTCATGGTCATGGTGCCGGCCACGCCCATGAGACAGAGGGACACAGTCTCCGCCTTCATCACCGTGTCAGCCTACTCTCCTGTGGAGATCTTTACTCTCAGGTAAGGTACATGCTTCTTCTTCTACTGCCACGAAAAGTGTCTGGCTTGCACACTTCCTCTGTGGGGCAAAGCAGGGATGGCAGGCAGTGGAATTCTGCAGCCAGCATCTATTGACTTTTGTATATTTTGTAACCATTTCGTTTTTCACAGTTCCCTAAAGAATATACATTGAACCTGGATAAATCCTGAGTACCGTTAAGTTAAATGCAATAGTAGTAAAAGGCTTAATTATTTGTTTTAGTGGAACTAGTGTCTATTAAAATTGTTGTGACAGTGTAGTCCCAGTTTAAATCAGGCTGTAAAATGAATGATAATCCGATTTTGTATGTAATGATGGACATACTCAGGAAGTTTAGAGCTACATACTAACTGGATTAGGATGTTATTTTGTTGCTTTTGTCCAGCCTCCATAAAGAAAACAACTTAAAGGTTGACCAAGCATTAATTTGTTCCTCAGCAAAATAGGCAGAGAACATGATTATCTTATGAAATACACTACATCCATTGAAGCTGTAGATAGTTACTAATTACGCTGTGCCGACGAGACAAAGTGATTTAGATAATTAACACACAATGCAAATGAGGATGTCATTAATTAAAATGCAATGTCCATTAGTGTAATGACTGAGGCCGATCTTAATCACGCTGGTTTTTGGAACACTTATAAAACATAGGAGATGCTGTAACGAGGGGTCAAGCCAATTTATCAACCTGCTTAAAGGAAAACAAGACATATGCTGAATAGGAGTGTTTTCTGCTTAGGCAAGGTGCAAAGCATGCATAGTTTTACAGTGTAACATAATGTTTACCAGTGGTTCGCTAATGAAGATCAGATCATACCAGCTCATAAACAAAGATATAGAATGTTTTTTTGGCCCTGAAATTGGAGTCAAGGTAAAATAGCTGTGAAGTTTTAACAAGCCAAATAAATGTTGCCAGACTTATTTCCTTCCTGTGCAACATTTAATTACCGGCTAGTTGTCCTGGCGTGATATAACGTCAATGACACGCTTTTTTTTTCTAAATTGAGAAACTCAGAATGATCTCTTTCATCATCAGCGAAATGAACTGGCCATGCTGGCCACAGAGACAGAGGCGGTGCCTGTGGTGTTTTGATTTGGCAGCGGAGCACACGGCAGGCCCAGGCTGGACATCTGAGGCCTACAGATATGGAAAGGCCTCTGTGTGCTCCTAGGTGATAAGGCTCTCACACATGCCTGTAGGCATGTGTTTGAACGCTTCATCACCAGGAGACTTTGGAGACTTTGAGCTCTATATTCACAACATCATTATCATCTGTGTACTACGACTACACACCTCTGTGTCAGACATTATTGGCTGTCTACCTCTGAATGCAGGATGCGCCTCTGATCCTGTGAAATTGGTCAAATGCCGCTGCTGGCTTTTCCTTGTTTTATTTTAAAAAAATTATTACATACCTGGTTTGCTACACGTAATGGCAAAATCCAAGGCCCAAATCCTTCCTATTTCTTTTCTGAATTGTGCGCCTTATTATTCAACATAAACACGGGCAACAACACATCTGTGTTGTATTCATAGCCTTTTCCCTGATACACTTGGCATTTAATTCGAAAGAAAACGAAAATGGCCAGTGAGACCCTCGAGAATTATTTCCTCTTCTCCAACTCATTTTTAGCCTTCCTCGAATCCATTTTGCTCAAATGCTCATGCTGTGATAGATTTTATGCAACGAAAGCTAATTTCACATGTTTTTTAATAGCCAATCATCCAGTCAATTTGTGACTTTGTGGCTGCCCAGCATGTTATCCCCTTGCTGGAATATTTCCATCTTGACATGCTACTTTTAATTTGATGGGCTTCGATTTGATTGGGCCTCCTCCTCTGTGTTATTAGGCTGTGTCACTCAGAGGCGGCAAAGTTCACACTGTTTACTTCTTTCAAATTCAGAGGGATTTGCGCGAATATCGTAAGTTATGAATCACTGTGACACACAGAAATCAGCTGATTTCTCCATTTCCTCTCTCTCTCTTTCCTTTGACATGTCCACCAGAAATAGCTTAAAATGATTTTGTTGTCAATTGAACCAGAAATGTTTCCCTGCAAGATATGAAGCTGATTACTTTGGTTGTTGTTAATAATGGTGATGTTTACAGTTTTCAAATCCATCATTCATCGCCAATGGTTTGACTGTGCTATAATGACAGCATCCTACAAATAGCTGCAAGAGGAGGGCGTGGCACTGGCGCTGTCGAGGAGGCACAGGGGTCCAGTTCACCCACACTGAAATAAAGGGCATAAGGTACTATAGGTCTCTCAAAACACTTAACCTGCTGAATGTAGCCATACGCTCTCAAAGCACTTAACCTTCTCTACTATCACCTCCAGCTATGATTGCCCACTAAATGAAAATCATTTGAAGAGATCACATGGCCTTGGAGAGTCTAATCACTGTTTGTGAACATGGTTGTTAAGCACGAGTTTTGTGCTCTGAGCAACATGTGCACGCTTCCATCCAGCATTCCAGGATCCTGTCACCTCCTCTACTCTGTTTCTAATTCATTCTGTATGCTGCCTGTGTATATCAGGTGACATAGTGAGAGTATGTAGAGAGTACTACAGTATTCACAATGCAGCGTTATCTAATTTAGAATGAGTAGACAGACGTCACAACATCTTTTCCGTCTTGTTTTCATTATACAATGCAACTGTTGGATTATCTACTGTAATAAACAAATCTACTATAATATTTGTCACTTAAATGGGTTGGGAATAGCTGGCAATTACTTCAAAATGGATGTATCATATTTTTAACTGATGATTAGGGGTGTCACGATACACTCAGTTCACGATACGATACGTATCACGATACTGGGTTCACGATAACGATACGATACGATACGATTTTAACAATATTTTTTTAAACTTGAATAATGACAATATATGACTGGAAAAGTAGTATTTTATTTGAAATGCACAAATACAAAACATGCTGTTGTGGGAAATTGTTATTACAATAACTAGAAAAAACATGAGATTGGAGATAAGGCTTATCTTGAAATAGAATGAGTTACACCGTCACTTAGATTTACTTTGAACTAAAAGGTTTCTCAGCAGTATAAATTCTCATTATGCATCTTCAGTTTTTCTTCAAACTCAAACAACAAGACTTTTCTTAGTCTATTTTTTATGCTTCAGTTTTTCCTGTCAAGTAAACAGTTTTGCCAGAAACTCAATTGAATGGTTTCTCTCCTGTATAACTTCTCATGTGTCTCTTCAGAGACTTGTTCAACTGAACTACTTTCCACACATTGAACTTCAACAAACAAAGACGTTTCTTAGTCTATTTTTGAAAAAAAAAAAAAAAATTTTTTTTTTTTTTTTTTTGCGATATGAGATTTCATCTCAACGATACATATCGTGACGTTTTACTATCGCGAAATTTCGTGGGACGATATATTGTGACACCCCTACTGATGATGTAATAATAGTATTGACTAATCATGTAACAAGTAAACAATATTAGTCTTATATCATCTGTTAATGTGTGTTACCCTCCTTATGAAGTAATACATTAAAGTAAATGTGATAATGTCATTGCAATATCCCGCAATTTAATACATTTCTGACAAGTTATTACATTATGTGGCAACCATTACATGATCAGATATACTGGCAATTAGGATCTCTCGTCTTAGGATGATTTTAAAATGGCTTATCAACAAAGGACATGATCATAGACTAAATGATTGTGAACTAAACGTGATTAGGCAGGATTAGCTCTTTAATCATCCTGTTTGGATTCTAATTTGATATTTTCTTGCTGTGCTGTGTTAGATTGGTAACAGTAGCATGTTCATATACTCCACAGCCGTTTGCTTTCTCAAGTGCAATTACTCCTTATATAATGTCTTTAAAGAGATTTCTGCACACCATCAAATCCCTCCGCATCGCAAAGGATTAAAATGAAGGAAAAGGTTGTTAAATGTAATATGCGTATCATTTAAAAGATGAAGTTGTTAGCATAATTTGTTTTCTGGTATCATTGTGCCAGCAATTAGGATTGTTACTGTACATGTCATTGATAAATCATTATTATCTCTCAGTATTAGATGCTTTATATGCAAATGAAATGCAGTACATGGAGTTTACTTTAAGGATATTTTCCTCTTGCACAATCGTGGTATGATGTGCAGAAAACCAAGCACGCTAAAGGAAAATGGCCTTTCTTGGTGCAATGCTACTCCAGCATGCCTCATTGTACAGTGAGTGTCATTACATGTGCATTGTCCTCGCTGACCATGCTGAGCCATCATTTTAACAAAAGATTAGTCGATTAAAGTAACACAGCATTTAATGAGAGCAGACATTCCTTATAGCGTATTTCTCCGTTCTTTTGTATAACTTACTCCCTTCCAGACAAAAATGTTCACTTTCTGCTGTGGAGAACTGTGTTGGATCAATAATTGTTAGAATGGAGCGCACACCATCAGTGATGGGATGCACTGCAGCCCCGTGGAGAAAAACACTAAATGAAAGTAAAAAAAAAAAGTGGTTTTGCACACCAGTAGCTTGATGAAAAGAAAAGAAAATGACTGATAAAGTGACCATTATTTCCACATGAAAGCAGGGCTTTAACATATTTTCATAGGATCACATGCTACTAATTTGAAGCTAGAATTTTGGACAATCAACTGCACCAAAGATGGATCTGATCCTCACAGATCATCTTAGCAGAGGACCTGTCCCTTCAAAACAGAGCATACTTGATGAGAGGACAGACAGAGCACAGTGTACACACAGTGTACAACCCACTTTTTCACTTTTATCCAAGTCAATATCTAGCTCAATAACACAGTCAAGTGTGTTATGACACTCACATCCAACTTGAGAGGGACTTTACAGTTCAGGTCTTAGAAATGTCTCTGAAGACTTCTTTGTGTGATCTTGCTCCCTTGGTTGTCATTTGCCTTCCCCTGAAATGGCATGGAGCTGATTGAGGACAGAATGGAATCAAAGTGGTTGTAATGACACAAGAATTCTGTTTCATCATCAGTGCAAAAATGTGATTGCTGTGGGCTATACTGTACTTTCATCTAGTTTTCACAAAAATGTACCTTATTTAATGTGTGTGTGTGTGTGTGTGTTTGTGCTTGTGCTATATGTGTGTGTGCATGCATGCATGCATGTCTGGTACACCTATAGGACTCAGTGTGTGTGTGTGTGTGTGTGTGTGTGTGTGTGTGTGTGTGTGTGTGTGTGTGTGTGTGTGTGTGTGTGTGTGTGTGTGTGTGTGTGTGTGTGTGTGTGTGTGTGTGTGTGTGTGTGTGCGTGCGTGCGTGCGTGCGTGCGTGCGTGCGTGCGTGCGTGCGTGCGTGAGTGTGTGTTTCAGTGCCCTTGCAGATAAACACTGTTAGTTTTCTGTATGCAATTTGTTTAATCATTTGCCCCCCATGGAGAGCATTTGTCTGCAAAGAGATTTAAATAAAACTGTCAGGCTCATGTAATCAGATTGTGTGTGTGTGTGTGTGTGTGTGTGTGTGTGTGTGTGTGTGTGTGTGTGTGTGTGTGTGTGTGTGTGTGTGTGTGTGTGTGTGTGTCCGTGCGTGCGTGCGTGCGTGCGTGTGTCCGTGCGTGCGTGCGTGCGTGCGTGCGTGGATGTGTGCATGCATGTGTGTAATGGCAGGTCTGTGAGCACAGTGCACAGTGTGAATAGCAAAAGTGTGAGCTACTGTGGGACTCTGGAGAATCAATTTGCTTCTTTTTTAAAAGGCAACTCCATCAGGGAACAAATTATGTAGCATTATGCTTCATTATGTGTGCTGATGGACAACAGTGAGCTAATGTATGCACGCAGCGATGGCCTCAAATGTCAGCAGAATTAAAAATAGAATGAGAATAGTTCTTACAAATGTCCACAGAAGGATGAGTGTGTTTGTTCTCACCTGGGATGCATAAAAACGTAAAAAACAGTACGAGGGTTAAGAAATTAACAATTTCCCAGAGGACATTTTTTTGTCCCATTGATTGGATTTCTACAGGCATTTATGGAGGCAATTTTACTTTCAAATCATATATTTGCATTGCATATAGGCAAATCAGCACTCCGTTTGTACCACAAAGGTTTGGGTTATTTTTAATCATAATAATATACCATCACATAAAAAGAGTATTCTACTGCTTCAGGCTGCTTGCTTGGTTGTTTTCTGATCGAAATCCACAAATTTTTCTTGCACAGAAGGTGCACAATGGAAAGACTTGCGTCCCGGCTCCTATGAATCATTTACAGTGGCCCACAAGGGGATAGTATAGTCATATTCACGCATGAATGACAACTCGACACAAAAAAATCAGTGATCATCAGACTGAAATGCAAAACAGGGTACTTCCCCTTTTGGCATTCTTGTCAACTTTCAGAGTGATTTTTGCCCCAAACTCCCGTTAATCTCTGACCCTGCATCGTATGCATAAAATCATCCAAAAACGGCGACTAAGTACATTGTCTTCAGGTGGTCTTTCACTCACAGGCAGACAGACAGGGAGGTCAGGGGACCTGAAGGCATCATCTCGCAACACCAAGCTTCTAGCTGCTTACCGCTAATGGCCTGAGCCAGTCAACTGTGGCAAAAAGCCCCCGTAAAGCTAATAATTAAGAGAATTAACTTTATTTCTGCTTATGTACTCAGGCTGAGTAATGGACAACAATGCCTTTAATTAAACAATGTAGTAGCTGGCTTGTGCCAAGTGGGAGACCCCCTCTTATCACATCATTTATATCAGACCACAACGTACAGATCAGTCCGGCGGTCAGAAACTCCTACTGCATGTGATTCATTATGGTGCAGTCACTTTTCAGAGCCATCATCGCTGGCTATAAACAGGCCCTGAATCAGCAGTCACTGGGCCTCTAATGTAGGCGAGAATAATGTGATGGAAGACTTAAGAAAATGCCTTGTCATTTATTTGTGGGCGTTGAAGCCATGAGACATTTTCCTGAAACAGTCGCTCCGTTCGAAAGTGGGGGACAGAATCACTCCAGAGACCTTATCAAGCTGCTCATAGTGCCATTTTAGTCTTACAGTAAAGTGCTGAGAATTTCTCAAATGCACTTTCCACTACTTTCAAACTTAAGTATAAAAGCAAGTTAGCAAATCTCTTAAAGCTGAGAATCGCAATTACACTCCCATTTATTTAAGACAGCTCGAGAGGTCTCTAATCGAACGGGATCGTTTTGGATATAGCAGGCATCATCTTTGTCACTGTTACGGTCGGGTTTGAATGTGTCTATTATCATTCATTGGCATCGTCATCTATGGACTTAACAACATACTTCACGCCACCGCGGCCACATCTAGTTGAAATACACACTTGATTTGAGCTGTCACGAACAACACTTTAGCGTGTGTTGTGCACAGATAGAGGGCAAACTCATGTGGCTCTCTGGTGTTGTCCGTTAACGAGCTGCACCTGGCCTGGTGTCGGACCCTCTCGCTCTCGGGTCAGAAGGCCCTCCTGCTCTCCGGTCAGAAGACCCTCTCGCTCTCGGGTCAGAAGGCCCTCTCGCTCTCCGGTCAGAAGACCCTCTCGTTCTCCGGTCAGAAGACCCTCTCTCTCTCCGGTCAGAAGACCCTCTCGCTCTCCGGTCAGAAGGCCCTCTCGTTCTCCGGTCAGAAGACCCTCTCGCTCTCCCGGTCAGAAGACCCTCTCGCTCTCCGGTCAGAAGGCCCTCTCGCTCTCGGGTCAGAAGGCCCTCTCGCTCTCCCGGTCAGAAGACCCTCTCGCTCTCCGGTCAGAAGACCCTCTCGCTCTCCGGTCAGAAGGCCCTCTCGCTCTCCGGTCAGAAGACCCTCTCGTTCTCCGGTCAGAAGGCCCTCTCGCTCTCCCGGTCAGAAGGCCCTCTCGCTCTCCAGTCAGAAGGCCCTCTCGCTCTCCGGTCAGAAGGCCCTCTCGCTCTCCGGTCAGAAGGCCCTCTCTCTCTCCGGTCAGAAGGCCCTCTCTCTCTCCGGTCAGAAGACCCTCTCGCTCTCCCGGTCAGAAGGCCCTCTCGCTCTCCGGTCAGAAGACCCTCTCGTTCTCCGGTCAGAAGACCCTCTCGCTCTCCGGTCAGAAGACCCTCTCGTTCTCTAGTCAGAAGGCCCTCTCGCTCTCCGGTCAGAAGACCCTCTCGCTCTCCGGTCAGAAGACCCTCTCGCTCTCCGGTCAGAAGACCCTCTCGCTCTCCGGTCAGAAGACCCTCTCGCTCTCGGGTCAGAAGACCCTCTCGCTCTCCGGTCAGAAGGCCCTCTCGTTCTCCGGTCAGAAGACCCTCTCGCTCTCCCGGTCAGAAGACCCTCTCGCTCTCCGGTCAGAAGGCCCTCTCGCTCTCCCGGTCAGAAGACCCTCTCGCTCTCCGGTCAGAAGACCCTCTCGCTCTCCGGTCAGAAGGCCCTCTCGCTCTCCGGTCAGAAGACCCTCTCGTTCTCCGGTCAGAAGGCCCTCTCGCTCTCCCGGTCAGAAGGCCCTCTCGCTCTCCAGTCAGAAGGCCCTCTCGCTCTCCGGTCAGAAGGCCCTCTCGCTCTCCGGTCAGAAGGCCCTCTCTCTCTCCGGTCAGAAGGCCCTCTCTCTCTCCGGTCAGAAGACCCTCTCGCTCTCCCGGTCAGAAGGCCCTCTCGCTCTCCGGTCAGAAGACCCTCTCGTTCTCCGGTCAGAAGACCCTCTCGCTCTCCGGTCAGAAGACCCTCTCGTTCTCTAGTCAGAAGGCCCTCTCGCTCTCCGGTCAGAAGGCCCTCTCGCTCTCCGGTCAGAAGACCCTCTCGCTCTCCGGTCAGAAGGCCCTCTCGCTCTCCGGTCAGAAGACCCTCTCGCTCTCCCGGTCAGAAGGCCCTCTCACTCTCCGGTCAGAAGGCCCTCTCGTTCTCCGGTCAGAAGGCCCTCTCACTCTCCGGTCAGAAGACCCTCTCGCTCTCCTCCGGTCAGAAGACCCTCTCGCTCTCCCGGTCAGAAGGCCCTCTCACTCTCCGGTCAGAAGGCCCTCTCGTTCTCCGGTCAGAAGGCCCTCTCACTCTCCGGTCAGAAGGCCCTCTCGCTCTCCGGTCAGAAGACCCTCTCGCTCTCCCGGTCAGAAGGCCCTCTCACTCTCCTCCGGTCAGAAGACCCTCTCTCTCTCTGGTCAGAAGACCCTCTCGCTCTCCCGGTCAGAAGGCCCTCTCACTCTCCTCCGGTCAGAAGGCCCTCTCGCTCTCCGGTCAGAAGGCCCTCTCAGCGGACGGTCTGGCCACCTGGAGAGCCCTGTCGTCTGTGCTGAATAGCGGCTCGAGCATAACCTCTGAGTAAAGTGCTTAGAAAATAGTTATATGCCACAGGTGTGACTTTTACTACTGTAGCATCCAGCGTCCAGAGTAAAGAGGATCAAAAGATAATTAGTACTCCCACATTATGCATTATCCTTGGCTTTAAGTCTACTGTATCTGTGGCCCCAACGCTTCAGTCTTGCGGCCCTCCACACACTCTACTCCAGAGTGCATTGACAAAAGAATATCCCAGCTGACCCCACATCAAGCGGCCATTAACACTACTGCGTGTCAAACGCTCCCATTCATAAAGTCCTTAAACTTCCTTCTCTGGGGGAAATGACATCATTCCTGCCCTCTAACGGTCAGCCTAGCTCTTACACCCGCCTACTTAACCTATTGCTCATTCCATCAGGCAAAATGGCTCTGAGTGACAGGTAGACTGACGAATAGTGCATCTAAATGACATCATCGCATAACATAATGTACCGGCGCTTCATCAAATAACTAATCAACTGACGTATAACCCGCTGACAGGATTTGCATCTTAACAGTCACCAACTTGGTGAGGGCCATTATCTCACCAACACGTTTTGAGCTGAATTGAAGGTAGTGACGATGCCTCTTTTCCTTACGAAAAAAAATGCAGCAATGCAATGCTGATGATTTGGGGCCATTACAACCATCAATTAGCCAAATTGCTATGGAAACAACAATTATGGTGCTTACAGCTTCACACATTGTCACACGTTTCATCGACTTCCCAACAACACCCCGCGCAATCCAACAGAAATTGCCGGCTTCCCAGGAGAGGAGTAATAGCTGCTATTATGGCACAAGACAATTGCTCCCAGCATAAAGCAGAACGTCTTCATGAACAGGAAGAGGTACCACAGCATCAACATTCAAGTTGGTGCCCAAATGGCCCGGGTGTGTGGCCTGAAGCAGCTTGTGTAGCAGTGAGTGAATGCATGAGATCTGTGAGGCGTTTAATGTCTGGAGATGTCCTCCCATGCCCTCTTCTTGTCAGGGCTGGTTAATGTTGGGCTGAACCTGCTTTTCTTTGTTTGACCAACTCAGCAAGCAGCAGTGCTGCCTTCCTCCCTCCAGTTGGATTTTCTTTTGGAATCTGTGCTGGCTATGATTCCATCATGAAATCTGGGCTATAGGCAAGTCGGTTAACAACACACCGGTTTCAAAAAATTCATTAAGGAATGGTTGGAACAAGTCGGAACTTTTTTTTTTATCGTTTATTTCCAATGTGTATAAAATAATGTAAATTCTTTATTGTCAAATGTGTGTTGAATGTAAACTCCTCTTTGTATTTTTTTTTTTTTTACTCTTAAGTCAATTCTTAGCAGTGTGCTTATGAGTAGCCTAATTCTAAGAAGCTTGATAAATACGGGCCCAGATATATCTAGACGATTAATTGTATCTGAGAGGGGGTCAAACATGCATTAAATGAATGTTGTCAGATGTCTCCTGCTGTAATAATTCCCTTTTTGTTTGTTTATATTTAGCCTGGGAGAGGTTTGAATATGATTACAGTAGGCAAGCAGCAGTGCATTTCCAAAACAAACTGTCGCTTCTTTCCGTTAAAGTGGCTGTCGGTGTCAACAGAAGTCTGCTTCTCACAGACATGCTTATCTTCCGTTTGTACACTCTTGGTGTATGATGAATGATGAATGCACCTACGAAAATGGACACCAAAGACCAGCCTATGAGGCCATTTACACCTGGCACGAAGATGCCTTTTCTGTGTTCAGATTGCAATCAGATAGTGCTTGACCACATTCATTTACACCTGGCGTTAGCATGCATTTTGGGTGATTGCAATCAGATTGCAATCTGATCACCCAAAATGGGTGTCCTCTCAATCCGCATACAGTTGCTGTATGCGACAATGCATCCTTGACGTGGTTTGGCCGATCAGGTTTGCAATCCGTCCTCAATGTGTCTTGGGGGGGGGGGCGTTTACACCTGTACTTTCAAGTGGTCAAGCACTATCTGATTGCAATCTGATGGCAGAAAATGCATGTTAGCGCCAGGTATAAATGGTCTCTATGTGAACATTGCAGAGTCATTTTTTATTTCATTCTCTCTCCCCTGTGCAGTAAGGATTCTCCTCACGTTTTCAATAAAGCAGCACGTCGCGGGCGCTACGAGGTGTCAAACCTCGCCGTCCCTTATGCTGAGCTTGCCGATTCAAATGTATCCCGTTAAGTCCTTATATGTTTATTAGCTGGCAGATTGGATCACAGGCGTCATCTGTGGCCTCGCCAGCGGGTGGCCGAGGTCCTGTTAACAAACACTCTCCTGCCAGAAGCTGGATACACAGAGAAATGGCAGTAGGCTAACAGAGCCGAACAGAGTGGCGCATGGCTCCCCCATCTCGCACCCCCCTCCTATCTCTCTCACACGGCTCCATGGGGGGTCGTATCACCTGCCTGCTCGTCGGCACTCCCTTGGTGAAAATACATTATTGTAGGCCCAGAAACCCCATTCATATCTAATCAGAGTGCAACACAGCTACTACTTCACAGTGTGTATGCTCACTGGGTGGATAGCAGGTGTTTTTTGTTCCTTCTCCTCTTCTTCTCTACTCTTTCTACTTATACTCACCAAATTCTGTTGGTACACCGATTCCGTCTGCAATCTCACTCCATAACCCAGCAATTGAACCGGCATTAGTGTTCAGTATTTTACTCGTAGATTAGCTTTCTGTTTGAGCTGTTTGATCACATTGGGAACCGCCTTGACCCACTGCGACAGGTATAAGATTAGCATGCTAATTAAATGTTGAGGAATATTAGATACGCTAACTCGCTCGCTCGTCGCAATCATGCCCTGCTTGAAGTTAATAGAGGCCATGCTCTCTCTACTGATGAATATACTGACAAGAATAGAGTCCCAAAGATCACAATACATTTCCCTCCTCTGTATTATACATGCAGCGGCACTTATATCTTTGTAGAACGACTACATTAAATCATAATAATTCATTCTATCCATTATAGAGTGCTAATTAATGGGTCATCTCATTCGGTCCTAGTCTTTTATTCTTGCTACACGTTTATTCTCTGCTAAGCATAAACATGATCAAAGTGTTTTGCTTATACCGGTAATTAATTACAGTCTCTAGTCTGGGCCATCCGTGCTCTCTGTTCACATTTAATTGAGGCTAATTATTTTATGGATCCTGCAAGGCTCATAAGTAGATGTCCATCCCACAGAACCCATTCTAAAGTGTTGATATCAAATGTCCAATTTCAGGTAAATTGGCCTCTTATGATTTTCAGATTTCACATTCTTTCCATGAATGTGTGATAGGTTGGTTCATACAACACACGCGCGCGCGCGCGCGCGCGCACACACACACACACACACACACACACACACACACACACACACACACACACACACACACACACATACACACACACACACACACACACACACACACACACACACACACACACACACACACACACAACATACATGCACAAAACAACAGGTGCCCTTATAATATGTCTTATACAGCCCTTCTCAAGTCTGCTAAAGTCTCAGTCAAGTTTAACTTTTTCTTTTTCCGAGAGGCTTCAAGGCCCTCCAGGAGACCTTGAAGGGTGTTCAGCTTATTAGGTGCCAGGGAATTTGATTTACAGCAATGCTGTTTCTTAAAAGGGTGGGGAGTGCAAAAATAAACATGATTATTTGTAGATTTGTTTTCATGGTCGCTGTACATGGCTGTATTATTTCTTGACTGTCGCTTTAGCGTGGGTAATGATCTTGCAGTTAGGGGTTGCATTTACGTAAGGCAATTAGATGATGGTCTCATGAAAGGTCATGATAAAAGCAGTGGGCTAGCTCAGGCTTTGGCAGAGGACGTGATACTGAAAGCTGTAGTTCCTTGAATGGCCACTTGAGGCTGTATCCAAAAGGGAGTCGTTCCCCGTTCACCCGACTTTGTAACATGATGACAGACCCTTTTCACGCAGGCCATTTTGTGTCGAAAAGGCAGGGTAAACACAGGTGCAAGCAAGACACTAATGAGGGTTTCCAACTTTCCAACTTCCAATCATGGAAGTTGGAAACCCTCATTAGTGTTTTGCTCGAGAACGTTGAACTGACTGGAGGGGGGGCTTGAAGGACTACTTTGCTTGCTTGGTGGAAGAATGATTATTTGTTATCAATATTGCATTTTTGTTGTTGCTCAAACTTTAGCAGGTAGGCTATATGTAACCGTTTTATAAAAGCAATAAGCCCCGTGAGGCTGTGATTGACAGTTATTTCACATACAGCTAAGAGGTGTCTAGGCTTAGAGTACCCGTTAGCTGTTGTAAAATCACTGTAAACCACGGCCTCTTGGGGCTTATTGCTTAACTTCCTAACTGTACGGGGTGTGAATTTGTATACTGTATATCTCACCTGTTTAGACTCAAATAGACGAAAGAAAGGACTGGCCTAATTGACAGGTCGCCTGTCCAGTCGCGCACCTTGCCGATCATGGACCATTCGCAGGCAGAGCTGCTGGGGCTCTGGGAAACCGCCCGTCTCATGCTGGCTTGCGTGAGCTGTGCAAGGATGACACTAGGTTTCAACACAGGAGTCCAAAAAACAAGGGTATAGGCTACATCCATTATGTTTAATGTCTATGGATAAAAGGCATAATTATCTTTCCAACAATGCTAATGACATAAAAGTACAATCAAAATGTATATTACACCATGAATGGATTCCAATTTGGGCGACACAGAGCCACACTTTTTCACTGAATGGCCTAATTGACAGGTCGCCCCCCACTTCCTTCCCCCCCCCAGATTTTGTATCCCATTTTTATCCCCCATTAGTGCTAATGTTAATTTATTTATCCTGGTTGCTACTCCACCCTCTGCCGATCTGGGGAGAGCCGAAACGGGCTCCATGCTTCCTCCGAGACATGGGCAGTTAGCCAGCCGCTTCTTTTCACCTGACAGAGGAAGCTTCACCGGTAGGACATAGCACGTGGGAGGATCACGCTATTCCAACCAGTTCCCCTCCCTCTGAACAGGCGCCCTTAACGACCAGGGGCCAGTTGCACCAAGTGGTCTTAACTATGCCTGGTCGTAACTCCTACGGCTTACGTCTGGTCTTAACTACGCTGGTCGTAGCAATGCGCGTCCATGTGAATTGCCGGGGAATGCCCCCTGATTGGCGCAAAAATGTGCCTCGCGCCGTCACCCACTACTGTATGTGCGTCACTACACCCTCCCTCCTCCCACCCCCCTCCTCCTGTGGAAGCTCCGGGGGAAAATGGCGGGGATTAGTGCCAGGCAGTCTGAATTAAATTGAATGTAACGTTCCCAATTCTATGTATTAAATTCTAAAAAACGACCCTCAACATTTGGGAAGGCTAAGCCACACAACTAGGTTGTTATAATCGAACGTCATGCTTCGAAGGCGACTTTACGACGATAAGGACGGTGAGGACTCAATCACAGCAGGTCTCCGCTGATAGACTACCACGGAGATCTCTTACAGGCACAGGCACGTTACGCCTCCTCCTGACTAGCCGTAATATTTACGACCGGTCTTAGTGAGAAAAAGACTTAGTGCAACCGGCGTAGCTGTTAGGTCGTAAAGTTACGACCGGCTTAGCTTAAGACCAGTCGTAAGACCACTTGGTGCAACTGGCCCCAGAGGAGGAACCACATTAGCAACCAGGATATTGCATGTTTTGGTGAAGGGGGTTCGTATATGAAGGAAACCCCCGGGAGGCACGGGGAGAACATGCAAACTCCACACAGAAAGGCCCTTTTGACGACCCCACCCGGGCGGTGGGCACTCGAGGACATGCGGACGGGCACACATTCCTTCAGCGTTCACAGCGACCCAGGTGGGAATCGAACCCAGGACCTTCGAGCTGCCATCCCACTTCCTGTGGGATGGCACAGACATGGCCGACCCTCAGGGGCAGCTCTGTGCAAAACTGTTTGAAATTGGGACTTTTAGCTCAGCAGTAGAGTAAGTTGCTCATCCAAGTAAACACATACAGTAAACAGCCTGTTCAGTGGTGCTGGAGAAAGCCTTCCTTTTCTCAAGTCACACTGACATCAACAACACTGCAAACAAAAATACAGGGATTTAATAGTTGAAGAACAGCTGCTTGTAAAGTCTGTTCAAACTTTTTTGATCAAAACTAAAAAAGGAAGATGTGTTTATTAGCCATCTGTTCCTCAGGAAGACAAACTACATTTTAAATTGTGTCATCCTCGATTCGTGACTGGGATGAAAAATACTGTGGTGGTGGTGACCTCGGGTTCAGTCTCTCGTGTTTATACTGTGAGTCTGAAGTTTTACGGAGGACACGTTACCTCTAATTACATGGATGTGAGAATGCCTAAGCTGCCCCTTTGTGCATTCTGTCACCACAGTCTTTATCTGTGAATAGATTTAGAACAACTTCCATGAAACTACAAACAAGATTTATTTACGCTGTGTTCAAGCTACATTTCAGAGTTTTTGTGGATAAACATACTGTAGCAGTAGCTTATGCATACACTACCAGTCAAATGTTTGGACACACCTGATTGAATGTACTATGTTTTCCCCATGGTGCAGGCAGCAGCCCAGGCCAGGGTCAGAAGATGTTAAAATCAAGACACTCACTCACTCATGGAAGTTTAGTGAAGGGGACGGGGCTGGGGATTAAGGGCCCTAGCTAAGTAGGTCCTAAGTGGCCCAATCCCACCGCAGCTAGTAGCGCGGTCCCGCTCCGCTCGACTCGACTTTTGGTCTCATCCCACCGGTATAAACCGGCCCAGCTCGGTTAGATTTGGGGCTGAGCTGGGCTACTTTTAGTACCTGCCTCGTCGGGGTTCTATTCTGTCAACCCGGGTCCATACCGTGACGTGAAAACATTGTAGGCGACTGATTGGTCAGGCAGAATCGTGTTTACTCTCTATATCCTACTGACTGTCAATGCAGCGCTGCATACCAGTTTACCTTCTTTTCTCTTCTATTATGCTTTTCTATCAGTCTTTTGTTTTGCTGCCTTCGCCTCTGGTGAAATAAAATCGGCGCGGTGGTTTCAATTGTCCAAAAGTCCGCTGCTCTGAAGCGCTTGTGTAGTTAGTGCTGCGTCGGCTCCGCTAGGCCGCAGGCGCCTGGTGAAGCCGCGGTTTTGCCTGGTGAGAGGCCGCGGGGGTAGAGGCTTCACTCTAGCGCAACCCCCGTCCCTCGCGCCCGTCCCTCGTGCAGCGCTTGTGAGTTTTGACTAACAACAAAGTGATATCCATTCTCCTGGTCGATTGTCACTTTTGCCCATGTACACTGTAACACCCGCCCAACATGCTGTGATGCTATGAGCTGGCTGCTCAGGCCAGGATCAAGGACTGTGATCATGCCAGCACTGCTCTCTCTCTCTCTCTCTCTCTCACACACACACACACACACACACACACACACACACACACACACACACACACACACACACACACACACACACTGTAGGTAATTTAGAGGCACCAGTATTTCATAAACAGTTTAAAAGTTCTGTGTATGGATTTAATTGTAACGTTATGTTATAGCCTATTTCAGAACATGGGTGGAGGGCAGATATGCGGTCGCTGTGACGACCAGGTGTGGGCGGGGGCAGATGAAGGGCGGTCGAAGCAGAACGTCCATCGGGTTGAAGCAAGTAGAGCCGAGTGGTGACGGGCTGTGCAGGGCTGTAAAATGTGGTGGAATTGAGCCACTAGAGAGTTAGTTGGGGTTTGACGGGTGGGTAGAGGGAGTGGCTAGGGGGATGTGGGTGGTGGGAGGGGGTGTGGTAAGGTAAAGGGGCGGGGCTAGGGAAGAGGGGCTCTAGCTATGGATAGGAATGTCACAGAGAGTTGGGATTTGAGGGATGGGTAGGGGGAGTGGCTAGGGGGATAGGCGTGGTTTAGGGTTAGGGGTAGGACCATTTTCCATGTTGAAAATAGTTAGCCGTATTGTTGGGGTACCCCAAAACATTGCCTAAAGAGTCATGAGGCTGAACGGGCCACAGCAATGCGCCATGGGCTTAGAAAAAGAGAAAAATGCTACATACATCGGCGTATCACACAACTCAGCATACCTCCTCCTCTCGACAGCAGTCAAGGCTCAAATGGAGACGGGGGCGAAGGAGTTTTTGTTCCTGTTTTTCGTGGCCAAAGGGACACTTACTGTAAACGAAGGCCAGATTGTACTCTGAGCTAAGTGGACGCACACCATCAGAATGGATATCCATAGCTTTTTAAGCAGCTACTTGTTAAAAATATGAATAAAAAAGCTGAATCGTACACTGGAAATCTTACGTCCCACTTTCACAATCTTTTCGGGGGAATTTTTCTCTTTGATACAAAGGTTGCCCTACCAGCGAATGATAGAAAAAGAAATCGATAAAAGCACAGTAAAACAGTGTCATTAGAGCCTTATCAATATGGAATTTAGCAAGTTTCCTTAAGTGAAAGAGGCGTTGCTGACCTTTCTTACACAGCATTTCAGTGTTAGAATCGAATTTCAGATGGTTGTAAATGATGGTGCCTATTTATAATTGGTTACTATTTCCACAGCCTGACCATTGACAACACTGCTCTGTGGAGCTGGAGAGGGGGGGGGGTGTCGTCTAAAATCAATACAAATCTCTTTTGTTTTAGAGACATTTAGTTGTAAGAAAGCTTCTTCACACAAGACAAAAAATCATAAATAACTACAGTAGGTACAGTACAGTCCCTGGGCTGGCGTATGCAGAATGCCACAGCACATGCAAGAGTACCGTCTCAGGCTGGGGAGGGGGGTGGCATTATTTAAATCTCAGCTTGGACAGACAACTGAGAACGTCTTTATGATTCATTTTTATGACGTGATAAAATTTGAACATTATTATGAGCCCTAAGTAACACCCTCTCCAACCTCAGCAAACAGTAAAAACAGCAAAATGGTCATATTTAGGATTTCGATTGAAAGTTTGAAACTAATCTCTAAATTACATAGTTGGAAGGTTTTGGTGCATTTTGCTTACCAGGGCATTTGCACCTGTTCATGATCTTAAAGCCATTTTCATCTAAAGGCTTATGCATAAATGCTTCAAATTTGTTTCTTAAATAAATATAAATTCCAAACCCTTTGCCTTTCCATCAAGTCAAATAGCGACTACGTTAAATAATATATATAAGATAGTCTTGATTTGTTTACCATTTTTTTTGGTCACTGGATCATCCAATTTGTGTTATTTCCTATACAGTAGTTTTACTATTATTCTAAAATGCAGAAAATAGTACAAATAAAGACAAATATGGTGTGTCCAAACATATGCTTCTTTGTTACTTTCCTTTCCAACCATTGCAACCACAGAAGGGTGGCGTCTTACTCCAATGATTCCAAGCAATGCAATTGTAAACCAAACTACAGTATATTCCCAGTGTCTGTAAAAAAGCTGCATGGGTCAGCTTGAAAAGCAAAATGCCTCCAAATCAGATGTTTTAATGTTCCTGAGCAGGGCTGTCTTGTTTAAATTTCATATAGAATTGGACCTTTTAAGAGGCATAATGGTGTGCAATGTGGGAAGGACACACGAGCTCTACTGGGAGCCCACATAATAATCAGTGCCTGCTCTATTTCTCTATTGATTCCAAAAGGAATGCATAAGTCCAGCCAAAGACAAAGAGGGAGGCTTTCCATTTACTTTGCCCTCTTTATCCTCACTGTGCTGCTCTCTTCATTTTGCCAGAGAGGCATATATCGTACGATTATTCTCACCGTTACATCGTCACATGCGGGTTTGCATGAGCCATCCCATTTGATCTAGTAGTGTGTAGGGGTGGGGGAAAGTATAGGATCGTGATATTTTGTGTGGCAATATATCATATCGCACGAAATGCCAAGTATCGCGATATTTTATTATATAAATTGTCAAGTGCATGCAACGTTTATGGCAGGCTTTTATGACGGTGTTGGTCAGTCTGTCTGCTTGACAATCCCATTTTGCTGAAATAAAAATGATTGAAGTGAGATGAACAGACTGGAAACTTTATTTCATTAAGGACATAATTTGTTGTTGAAAAAAGGTAATAAATCACAATATATCGCAATACTCAATATATCGCAATACTAACATATCGCACTATCACAATATTATCGTATCGCGTGACTTAAGAATCGTGATAATATCGTATCATGGGGCATCTGGTGATTCATTTCCCATCCCTATAGTAGTGTGGTATTTAGAGCCGACGTGCTTCTCTTCACCTGTTCTGATCCTCAGGGTGCTTTTTGTTGGCCTCCAGGTCGCCTTAGCAAACCCACACTTTGCACTTAATCTCATTGCTGTTACTGATGATCCAAACCCTGTTGGATCCCACTCCAAATGTGGGATTTGCTCTGTGCGTCCCTCCCTACCTTGTGTGTGTCAACTCGTGTGTATCTAGCCGGCTGGGATCAGGACACTGTGACATGTACAGTACCTAGCAGCGGCTCTGCTTTGTACAGGCAGAGGTGCAGCCCTCTGTGTTGGCAGGCCACCGACGCCTCCGCCCCACATCGAACCCACGCTTTCAGCCAGAGCCCCATCACGCCTCGGCACTGTACAGAGATTCTCCTTCTTTCCCGGCACTACCTCATTGCTATGCGGTAGCGGTGACATGCGTAACGTGAAACCATGACACCGAGATATTATCATCAGGCCATAATGTAGAAATAGCAAACATGCAGGAGATCCTTGATCTATGAATGTATATCACTGTGCAGAGAGCAGGGCACAAGAGCACGAGAGCATCGCGGCCACATTCTCATTCATATGT
The DNA here is from genome assembly GCF_964638095.1 of Poromitra crassiceps. Lineage (NCBI taxonomy): Eukaryota > Metazoa > Chordata > Actinopteri > Beryciformes > Melamphaidae > Poromitra > Poromitra crassiceps. Next base: position 29,490,199 of record NC_139631.1, on the reverse strand, counting down.
TAATTAGAAAGCAGCAAAGCTGTTTGTGTTCAAATTGTATTCAAATCATGTCATTACAAACGAATGCCAAATAGCCTGCAAAATGCAAACACATAATATTATCCTCTCACGTGCAGTATGCATATTTCTTTCACCCTTGTTTGCGAATGTTTCCATGGCTACCAACACATCTCTGTCATAGGTGAACTGGCTCTTTGTTCTCAGAGCTTTGCTGACCATCAGCCTTGACAAGTGTTATTACAGGAGCTTCGGGCTCAGTCTGGCTTAATCTTCTCTTCTTATATTGTCTCAGCAGATTATCAAATGTTAAGCGCCCCCTGGCAATGGAGTGACAGTCAAGTCGCCATTTCAGTCTTAAAGGGACAGCTCACCCTAAAATCCAAAATACATAATATTCCCTCTCACCTGTAGTGCTATTTATCCATCTATATCATTTTGTGTTAGTTGCCTGAGTTTTGGAGATATCGGCTGTAGAGATGGCTCCCTTCTCTCCAATACAATGGAACTGGATGGCACTCAGCTTGTAGTGCTCGAAGCACCACAAAAATACATTTGAAAAACTCAACAGAACTAACACAAAACGATATAGATGGATAAATAGCACTACAGGTGAGAGGAAAAATACGTATTTTGGATTTTAGGGTGAGCTGTCCCTTTAACCTTGGTCTTCAGTGTCACATTTCCACGTCTTGCCCTACATGCTCTAATCGCTATATGGGCAGCTTTGAGTTGTGCATGTTGTGAGGCTTCTCTGATCCAGATTATACTCTGTTCCCAGCAGCTGTTTTGCCTTTCAGGAAAAATAGGTGTAGGGTTGCCTGTATGCAGCTTGCCATGATGTCTGCGGGTTTACTTTTATTCAGTAAGCAGCATAATCCATTGTATCATGCCTTATATTCTTTAAAAAAAATATTATGAAGGCAAAGTTTTTTTCCAGAAATGCTTCCTTGGATCTGTCCAGCACATCCACAGTTGCTGGCAACTGAGTAGGTCCACTCAAGCAGAGTGCCTTGCTCATGGGCGCCACAACATTGTAATTTGATTGCAACAGCTGTATAATTGATCATCCTCCTGTTTGCACACTTGTTATCGCTAGTTTTTTGCAAATGTGTGTGGGAAAACATTAACCCCGCCCCCCATTTCAACTCAACAAACCAATCTCTGCCTATAATTGCAAGTGCAAAACTCTTTAATTTATGCATTGGCAAACACCTTTTCTTAATCATATATAAAATGAAACAAGCCATTCTCTCCTTTGTCAAGTATACTGTATTTATGAAGCATCTTTACTTTGTGCCAACGCCTGGATGGAAATGGGACTGTGTGCAGAGTGCTCTGCATAATCAAAATGCAGCTCCCCTCTTTACATTTCATCCTTTTCTTCCTGTAATAATCTTTGGAAGAAACTGTTATTAACCTGAAGAGACCCTGTTCTCGTAAAAGAATATGGAGCCGGAACGTGAAATGATTTCAAGATTAGATTTTATGCCAGGAAGTTGCAGCGGGATAATGCAATATTTGGCTTACCCTTACAGCACGCCGCTTGGGGTTCTTGTTTCACTGACCGATCTGATGGAGATCTTGTACCTCGCCTTGATTGAATCATGTCTCGATAATGCTAGTGTGTGGTATGACTACATATCAAGTGCTATTGTTCCTCTAATTCCTCAGTCTACCGGAGGTCCATTCTGCTCAGTATTTGCAGCTTGTCTCACTCTCGCCCAACACCTTGGGATTTGACCACTCAATGCTGAACTGTGGCATTTTACTTACATGCACGTCCAAATTTGGTTATGTTATTCAACCGGCTGGCATTTCCAAAGGTCACAACCTTTCCTCGTTCATTTGGCGCCTCCCATTTCTGTGTCCAACACGAGTTTTTGCGGGGCGGGTTTCACAGGCCTGGGCCTTGTTAGGGCTGCAGAGGGGGCTGATCAGCACTGCCCATTGATTGTTAGCAGGGAACCCTGTGATCTTTTCTGCCTGTCACTCCCTACTTGATCTCCCAAGCCTAATCAATGCACCTATATACCCAACAGGCTGCGCAATTACAATTCCAGCAGATGTGTGGAGAGAGAAGTGCTGCTGCTTAACAAAGACCCCGACAACGAGCCGAATGAAAAACAGCATCCTAAAACAGCTGACCTCATGTTCCTCGTTGTCAAGTTAAGAATTCCAAGCCTGTCTGTTTTGTTTGACTGTGGCGGACAGTGGCGTAACTATCGGCGGTGTAGGCTGTGCAGCACACAGGGGCCCAGAGCTGCCAAGGGCCCATGAAAAAACACTTTTTATTTCATTGACCCTTGTGTTCAAACTTCCCAATCATGGCTATAACTCATGACAGCTATATATACCACCTTCTCACCATGTGTGTTACACTTAGGGTTTTGAGTCATAGTCTATTTTTATGTTTTATTTGGTCCAATATTGAAATGTTCCAAAATTGCATGTTGTGTTAAAATAAATATTATTTCTATCAACCACATATTTAGCCTGATTTGGTTGCTTTCTTGTCAAAAGTTATGAAGGCCCCAAGGCTTGCTGGGAAATGTGCAAATTTGTGTGTGTGTGTGTGTGTGTGTGTGTGTGTGTGTGTGTGTGTCTGTGTGTGTGTCCGTGACTCCACGTGTGTGCGTGCACTGGTATTTGGTAGGAGGAGGGAGAGGGTGGGGATGAGGGCCCAGAGCAAAAATGTATACAGGGGCCCATGCCAATGATGTTACACTACTGGTGGGAGAGCCCTTTATGCTGCACTCTACTGTTTATGTATCTTCCCAGCAGAGAGCAATCCTCTCCTTCACACAGTGTGTATCAGCAGACAGTGAGAATATGATAGCCTTTACTTTAGCATGAACAAGGCTGTAGTGGTTACCATCAAACAAACAAAAACTGTAGAGGTTAAAATAAGTGCGTAAACTATAAATGT
>NC_139631.1:29477273-29482273 GCF_964638095.1 Poromitra crassiceps | reverse complement strand
GGTGAGATCTGAGTGGGGTTGAGAGAGAGGAATCAGCTCTGAAGGAAAATGCAGGAACGGAGACAGGCAGGGTGTTATTAGGGTTGTATAGCTGAGCGTAGGAGTTACGCCTGGTCGTAGTGAAAATAAGGCTTAAGCCGTCTTGGTGCAACCGGCGTAGCTGTTAGGTCGTAAAGTTACGACCAACTTAGCTTAAGACCAGTGTAAGACCAGTTGGTGCAACCGGCCCCTGAACACTTAACTAACCCCGTCAGATGTACCTGTACTTTAAATCTGTAAATATTGTCCGTGATCAGTGTTTTGTGGTAATGTTTGTATAATCTATATTTTCTATTGTGCCTCATGTGTAATGCTGTAATCCAGTGGTTCTCAAATCTTTTCACATAAAGGACCCCTAAACTGACAAAAATTAGACCACGGACCACCATTTGATAGGATTTTGTCCCACGGACCCCCATATGGTAATAAGATTGATGCTTTTAGATGGTTTATTACAGAAAGTGTATAAAACCCATTTCCAAAATAGTCATTGTGTGTTACTTATGAATGGAATTATACCCAAAATAAATTACCCCCCTTTTCTCTGGGGACCTCCCTGGAACCCCCTCAAGGACCCCTGGGGGTCCCCGGATCCCCATTTGAGAACCACTGCTGTAATCTGTCTTATGTCTGATGTTACTTGACACTGCTGTTCTGAGCTTTACTCCGTGCTGTACAAAAGGCAAATTCCACCGACCTCGTCATGTGGTCATTAATTGACTGACTGATTGATTGATTCATAAATAGAGGGATGAAATGAGAAGGCAGGAGAAGACAGAGATGCATTCCTTTCCTTTCTCGCAGCCTTCTCCTCAGCATCGCCCTGACACTGAGTCATCACAGCCATAAGGAGCGACCGAGGCGCTCGTAAATCAGCCTCTTTATTAACACGCCGCTGTCAATGAAGGAACTAGCCATGAAATAAGTATCAATTAATGTGCGTCCTCAATTCACACAGAATATGACATCCACTTACTAATGGCCAGCGAGTGTCGCACGCGTTAACCGTTTCCGCCGCATATGGCAGGAGACTGATGACGAAGGAAGAGCAACTGGCTGAGATGTAGGCTTACAGGGGAAATGTACGAGCAGCAGAAGAGATGCCTGGCTGACTTCAGCGTGTCGTTGTCTGTGATGATAATGTCAGCAAGTGTTGGCAGGGTAGCCCTGGTGTGGTGTTTTTATAGCCGCTTCTCTCATGCAGTATGTGTACAGGCAGGGGTGTGTGGGGGGTCCCTCTGTGTGTGTTGATGGGGCGGTGCTGGGGTGGTGTGTGCCTTGTGTTCCATGTCCTCTGCCATGTCAGACATGGTGTGTAGACCCGTGTCTCTGTCGTTTGCGCAGTAAATGCACTGAATAATTCACGAGGCATATAGTTTATGCTACACTGTGGTCATCATGCCAAGGGAAAATACCGGCCTCTGATGACTGTACTCTAAAGTAGATCAACAGTGCAGCCATGTATAAGCCCTGGAAGTATACGTATAGGAAATGTTGACCTTGTCCATAAAATAGTGAATTTCGCGTGCTGAATCGGCTGTTTATGCTTAAAGGGATACGCCAACATTTTGAGAGTTTAGGCCATTTGTCATATTGCCGATATCAAAACTAGAACTTTCTTTTCACTCTGTGTGCAGTACAAACAGTGGTAGAGCTTTCATGCTACTTAGCTTAGTGCGTGAAACGGTAATTTTTCTTAGTAAATCTGCACACTGAGATCTAACAAAGAGTAACCAAACTAACAGAATATAACCAAAGTTACTTCCTTGTTTGCTTGAAGGCACATGCGCTGTGTGCAGTGCACATGCACTGTACTGATGACTACACACACCGCATGCGCCCGTTTTGATTTTGTTGGATTGTTCTAAAGATAACGGAGCATCCCCCCCCACGCTATACCAGAGTGAAAGTAAGTGGAGCCAGACTCTCTTCTGAAATGAAGCGTGGATAGTCTGGCAAGTGAGATTACCCTTACTGAGACTGTTGCATGTCATCAATCTGTCATGTTCAATGCATTCCAGGAGTATTTTGTGCTGAAATGTTGTACTTTACTTTTCTTACGCTATTCACTTTCTCTCAAACTACTTTATCTACTTCAGTTAGTGACAACACCCTCCCGCCCCCGGGAAGGTACCTGAACTTGTTGCATTCGGCCGGTTGGTTGTATGTGTTGAAGAGAGAAACAGCAGTAGCGTATAAGCAAGAGAGTTTAGATTTACAGTCAAGAAAAACACAACACTTCTTGTGGCTGCATCATTCTGGTCTATGGAGGCTGCTGTCGGCGGAGAAATTGATCTCTCTGCTTCTTCTGTGATGCTTTCCTCCTTTGTTGAATGTTGGTGCAAAATGGTGAGTGTAGAAAGAAGCCCTCGCTGTTTGATCCTGCCAGACTGATATTGACAGACACCAAAACCTGACGTTTACCGTTGTTGATGTTTTAGACAAAATTCTGCTGGGAAACTCCTGTGTTGCTGTCCCTCTCCTTTCATGATGGCACCGTCAAACAGCTCCTAGTCTGACTCAACGAAAGTAGGCTGCGGCTATAAGCTCTGCCATCCATTTCAGTCGGAATTCTCCTCCCCTTCCGCTTCCGGTATCGGCGCATTTTCAAAGTCCACGTCGCTACATGAAACAACAACAACAATCCGCCGAGCCAGCAGCCTACACACTGAAAATGGCAAGTTTTACATACTTGACATACATCTTTTACTGTTTTGTGTGGCACTTTCTTTTGCGGAAATTTAGACATTTGCTTCCAGAAAAAAGTTTGCCATCGACACTATTTCGCAAGAGCACCGTCGCTACATCCTGTGCACTTAGCACCGCGGAAGAGGTCGAGACGCTTGTGATTGGTTTAAACTTAAAGAAATGCAAACAAGGCAGAGCATTTTCCCCCTATTCACCTTATGTTCAGACCTTACAGTGGGCCAAATTCTTCCGGGTCCTTTTAACACTTCCGGCGGTCACGGCGCAAAATAAGAGTGGTTTTTGGAGCGGACAGTGAAGGGGTAAAATAAAGAACGTAGCCTACTACTTTGAACCGGGACACAGCAAGCAAGCGAGTATCCACTGTTAGCCAGGTCAGATAACGTTATCGTCGACAATGATGAGCACTTTCTTGTAAAACATACCTGGACTCCAACAAAGAAAGCTTCAGATAGTTTTCTCTCCACCGAGTTGCGCTCGAGCCACTAACGTCAATAAGACCCGCAGACGTTAACGTAATTCCCTGGAATGCGAGACTTAACGAGCCAGTTACATGGCGTTGTATTCTTAGACATTGCCGTTTGCTTTTATTTGGTATGTTACATACAATTGGCTAAATTATTAGTTAATTCAGAGTTAGATGATATTGGAGCAGCCAGCCATTTTATTTTATTTTATTTTTTAGCCGGAAGTTTTGATACGGCCACACAACCGGGTCAAATGGGCGTGGCTACATAAGGTGAGTAGCAGAATGACATGGGTTGAGCCATATCTTTCTCCTGGGGAGATAGGTCTGGCTAAACGAGACAAACAGCTCCTGCACTTTTACTCAAAACGAATGAGTTATATAAAAATTCAGTCTCTGTAAAGACGGGCATTTTGACATGGGGGTGAATGGGGATTGACTCGCTCTTGCAGCTAGCCTCAAGTGGCCATTTGAGGAACTGTAGTTTTTATTACTCGGCATTGGCCTCAGTGCGACCAAGAAAGCCTGCCCCCTCCGTCAAGACATGGAGACCCAGGAGGGATAGAGGAGAGCCTTTGTGTACACTGCTTAAGAGCCGCAGGGTTTCTGCTCTGACAGGTCTGTCCATCAGCAGTCCTCCTCAGCCCTCTGACCACAGAGCCTACAGTACACAGGACAAGGACACACTGTACAGCCCCACACACACACACACACACACACACACACACACACACACACACACACACATTCACACATTTTCCCTGCCCCCCTCGATCCCATGTCACCTGGCCTGTCATAGGTTCTGTCACCTGCCGATCACAGTTGACTAATGTATTGTGCGGTGCGCAGGCCAAGGGCACGGGCAGTTTGGGCGATAATTAACTCTGCAGGAGACCTCTGAGGCTGATAATAGGGGTCAGGACACCCAGCGGCAATCTGGGCATCAGGAAAGAATTGGCGACCATAGGGATGTGATGACGCTGTGATGGGAAATGACACTCTGTAGTGTAGGGCTGCTGGAGGTGATTATTAAACACTTACTCATATTTCTTGCTTTTGTGAAGGATGAAGAGAAATGACAGCTGAGATAGATAGACAGATAATGTAGATCTAGATAGATAGATAATGTAGATCTAGATAGATAGATAGATACTGTAGAGATAGATAGAGATATACTGTAGATCTAGATAGATACAGTAGATAGACGATGTAGATCTAGATAGATAGATAGATACTGTAGAGATAGATAGATAGATACTGTAGATATATATAGAGAGATACTGTAGATCTAGATAGATATATACTGTAGATATAGATAGATAGATACTGTAGAGCTAGATAGATAGATACTGTAGATCTAGATAGATAGATACTGTAGATCTAGATATATAGATAGATAGATAGATAGATAGATAGATACTGTAGATCAAGATTATAGATAGATACTGTAGAGATAGATATATAATGTAGATCTATATAGAGAGATACTGTAGATCTAGATAGATAGATAGATAGATAGATACTGTATATCTAGATAGATAGATAGATAGATAGATAGATAGATAGATACTGTAGATCTAGATACATAGATAGATGTATCTACTGTACTGTAGATCTAGATAGATATATAGATAGATAGATACTGTACTGTAGATCTAGATAGATAGATAGATAGATAGATAGATAGATAGATAGATAGATAGATAGATAGATAGATAGATAGATAGATAGATTGCATCCCATTTCATCACCCCTCGGTAAAAACCCATATGGCGTTATTGGCGGCACA
>NC_139631.1:29437273-29474773 GCF_964638095.1 Poromitra crassiceps | reverse complement strand
ACCATCCATCCTCTTCTTGATGGACACATATGCTGCATTCATATCGTAGTGATTTACCGTAGGCAGAAAAGCCGATGCTCGTTGGATTTCAATGACAGAACATTGGTCAACTCAAGGCTGGTGTTAAGTGCCGCCTGTAATGCAACTTCAGATGGAACTGGTGACAGAAGTTGAATTTTCCCCCCAACTTAAACGGAAATGACATGTTGAAAAGTCTTTCCTGGATGGTCCGTAGGTCCGTTCCAAATTGTGGTTTGGCCGAGTTATTCAATTGCAGTGGGAATAATATTTCAGAATTTCTGCAAATATAAGCTACAGTATTAGACATTTTGAAATGAAATATTGAATATTTGTAACTGTTTCTTGTATCAACGTACATGGCATGTTCGTGCCATCCGTTTGTAGAAATCATCTTGTCAATGAGAAGCCAGTTTATCGTCGTCGGTCGGCTGACATGACATCCCACAATGACAAGCTAGTTTTCAGACAGTATGTGAATGCAGCAACAGTCGACAACAGGCTGAACAACAACACTCAACTTACGAGTGCAAGCTTATTTAAAACCAGGTGGCTCTTCAGGAAGTCGTCTGAGGACACAAAAGGACTCGCACCCCTTATTTGTCTGCGCTGGTTGGATGAGGGCTCAAATCAGCTGATAAGCAGCATGGAGCCCTTTGACTCTGACCGGCAAACTACATGAACCCCCCGGAGATGAGACATGAACATGAGAGCGGGCAGAGCCGGAGCCTTCAATATACTGTTAGCTTTCCATTTACTCTGCGTTTCCTCTGGGCGCACGGCTATTTATTCCCCCCATTTTCTCAAAAGTGGAAATGAAATGAAAGAGAGGAGGGGGGGGGGGGGAGCAAAAACAAGTGTGCGGTTAAATCTCTCTCGCTACAGGCAACGTTGGGGCATTATCTCCTCGTCACAGCTTAACGGAGGCCTGCTCGCGGGCGTGCTCGTGCTGTGCACCTACAGTATGTATGTGCGCGCCTGTGTTTTGAGAGGGGAGGCAGTTGTGCTATGAACGATAGCCATGTTTACCCGCACACGTTCGGCGACAGATTAGCCGCAGGCTGCTTCTCTTGTCCCCAGGAATCAGTGGAAATCCACCACGCGTCCCGGCAGCCTAGCTTTACTGAGCCCTGCTGCTACCTGCTGCTGGCTGTAAATCAGATCCTCTCACATACACAGTGACACTTTCATATCCCTCAACCAGGGGTGATACTGCAGTTTTACAGGATGTTGGATTAATCCTCTATGGAAATCAGGTACACTGTGAATCACTCGCTAAAGCAGTCAATCATTTCCTATTCTTGTTGAGTTTGTTTGTCGAGTCCCCCGTTTGAGTGAAACCACATCTGTCTCACGGCAACAACGGAGGGAAAGGCTGTATACGAATAAAAAATCTTCCAATATCTTAGAAAAGCCACCTCAGAGTATTTATCGACTGCGTTCGTGTTCCTCGCCGCGGCTGCTCCCATCTCGCCGTGGTTCTCGCCGGCTCGCCGCCGCGTTCCCGAACGTCGCGGAAATCCAATTAGGCGGACACATTCTCCGGGAAGGCCGCGCAAAGCAAAAAAAGTAAAAAAGCTCGCGCCACGATAGCAATCATATGAATTCTTCATATGGGATTTGCAACGCTCCCTCTCTGGGCTCACACCGTGTCGACACAAAAGATGGTGTAATTGGCAAACAGATATCCATACAAAACAGCTTCCCCCCCCTCTTTTCTGGCCACTCAGCAGAACAACAGGCGCTGCTTGCTGTAATCTGCGCCGCGTGACTCAGAAATGAAAAGCCAATGTCGGTTCTTCTCCCCCGGGGGGAAAATGGCGGGTACAGTAGGTAAAGCGGATGCTGCCAGCACTTAGGGAACTCCATTGACACCGACGCATGAGCAAAAGGGCCGCAAAAAGTCGCCTCGCCGCCGCCGCCGTGTCAACTGTCACATTCGCTTTTTGCCAAGTGGCTTTTTTGTTGACCGTGGCACTTTGTGTCTCTCCAGGTAAAATGCTTAAAAAAACAACCACGCCTGCTTATATATATAATACATGCAAATATTGACATGGGCACAAGTGGGGAATCCTAAATGCTTTCTTATCATTGGTGTCGACATTGTGATGGTTAAAAGACGGGGGACAAATGAATAATGCATGTGCAGAGAGAGGGGGAAAAGGCTGATTTTGCGGCCTGTCCTGGACGATACCGTGTCTACATGAGCATGCTGAGGTGCTGCTGACAGCCAGCAGCCAGCGCAGGCCGTCACGCCTCCTGCTGGTGTATTAGGGGATTCAAAGTGCTGTTTCAGTGCATTAGTCGACGCCCCCCCCCCCCCCCCCCCTTCCATGCGCGTGCCCCCCCATCGCGCACAACGCTCGAGCTGCTGTCGTTCAATTAACATTTTATGATGACTTTAAACTGTTTACAAAGAGGAGAAGGAAAGCATGCCAGCCCAGCGTTCCTCCTACAGTGGTTATTTTTGGTCTCTCGCAGCCGATAGTAAGGAAGCATCTGTTTTGGGCCAGCAGACGGGCAGCACCACAGATTGATTTAAGTAGCTGCCGAGTGCACAGTCACGCTCTGTGCCTGCAAACACACTGATTCAGTCACTCAGCCTCGTCCCCCCACCTTCTCTCTGCCTCGTTCTCCAGCTCTCGTCTTCCTCTTGTCTTTCTTGCTTTCTTTCTTTCTCGCTCTATCAGAAAAGGCACAAAAAAGAGGGGGTGAAATCAAGGGACCTCTATCTCTCATTGGAAACGCACTCACATACACACATAAGCACACAGGCACAGACTCTTTCTGCTCGATGGCGTCTAAGAGCTGGGAGGGAGGGAGGGATGGAGGGATGGAGGGAGGGAGGGAGGGAGGGAGGGTGAAGCCATCAGTCATACCACAGTGTTCTGAGGAGAGTTGACCCCACACACACGCATGACATACGCCAGCGGTTACTGTAAAAAATACTCTGTTAGGGGAATGAACTTTAGTTCAGTCTTTTTTTAGAGAGTTAGCCAAACTTTCCGTGCATTGCTGTATGTTGCTGAAATAAAATAAGTCTGAGGTTTCATTGGTTTCATTGGTCACTTTGGGATTGGAGTCCGGGTGTTTTCGCCAGATTTATTATTTGTGTGTGTGTCTTGGGCAACTGTATGTGTGTGAGTGCATGAGTGTGTGTGAGTGAGTGAGTGTGCGTGTGTGTGTGTGTGTGTGTGTGTGTGTGTGTGTGTGTGTGTGTGTGTGTGTGTGTGTGTGTTGTTTTTGTTGATAGCTGGATGTTGCAGCAGTTACGGTCCACAAGGCAGCAGATTCATAATCAGATTCACAATACAATCCGGCACTGCTTCCATTAGCCACTGACCACAAACCATCATAAACTACTGCCCCCTGCCCCACACACACACACACACACCCCTGCCCCCCCCCCCCCACACACACACCCCTGCGCCCCCCCCCCACGCACCCCTGCCCCCCCCCCCACACACACACCCCTGCCCCCCCCCACACACACACCCCTACCCCCCCACACACACACCCCTACCCCCCGCCATTTCCCTCACGCTGTGGCCTCTTTTCCCCTCCATCCCTGCTGAGGCGTAGCGTTCCCTGCACACTGTTGCAGACGTCGGGGCGGGGGGGGGGGGGGGTTGGTCACATGTGTCCGCGGAGGGAGTGGGGGGGGTCACATGTGTCCTCGGAGGGAGTCGGAGGGGGGGGGGGTCACATGTGTCCTCGGAGGGAGTCGGGGGGGGGGGGTCACATGTGTCCTCAGAGGGAGTCTGAGTCTGAGTCTGAGTTCCCTGCACACTGTTGCAGACGTCGGGGCGGGGGGGGGGGGTTGGTCACATGTGTCCGCGGAGGGAGTGGGGGGGGGTCACATGTGTCCTCGGAGGGAGTCGGAGGGGGGGGGGGGTCACATGTGTCCTCGGAGGGAGTCGGGGAGGGGGGGTCACATGTGTCCTCAGAGGGAGTCGGGGGGGGGGGGGGGGTCACATGTGTCCTCTAAGGGAGTCGGGGGGGGGGTCACATGTGTCCTCGGAGGGAGTCGGGGGGGGGGGGGTCACATGTGTCCTCGGAGGGAGTCGGGGGGGGGGGTCACATGTGTCCTCGGAGGGAGTCGGAGGGGGGGGGTTACATGTGTCCTCGGAGGGAGTCGGGGGGGGGGGGGTCACATGTGTCCTCGGAGGGGGGGGGGGTCACATGTGTCCTCAGAGGGAGTCGGGGGGGTCACATGTGTCCTCGGAGGGAGTTGGGGGAGGGGGGTCACATGTGTCCTCGGAGGGAGTCGGGGGGGGGTCACATGTGTCCTCGGAGGGAGTCGGGGGGGGGGGGTCACATGTGTCCTCGGAGGGAGTCGGGGGGGGGGGGTCACATGTCTCCTCGGAGGGAGTCGGGGGGGGGGGGGGTCACATGTCTCCTCGGAGGGAGTCGGGGGGGGGGTCACATGTGTCCTCGGAGGGAGTCGGGGGGGGGGGGTCACATGTGTCCTCGGAGGGAGTCGGGGGGGGGTCACATGTGTCCTCGGAGGGAGTCGGGGGGGGGGGTCACATGTGTCCTCGGAGGGAGTCGGGGGGGGGGGGGGGGGTGTCACATGTGTCCTCGGAGGGAGTCGGGGGGGGGGGGGTGTCACATGTGTCCTCGGAGGGAGTCGGGCGGGGTTGAATAGTCAGGGGAGATCACACCATCACACCGCCCCTGCGAGGCACGCCTGGGGAGCGGGGAGCGGGCCACCAGACCGAGCCAGATGGGAGCTAGGCCCGGGGGAGGAGAACCAGAAGGCGGGCCGCGGCCGAAGGACACGGACCACCGGCTGGGGACTCCCGTCATCGTTCAGCTTTCCACCTTATTGGATTTCCCCTGAAAATGTTTATTTCTTTCAGTGGCCCGCTGAGAAGCATGAGAAGCATGCTCCCCTACTTATCCCATCATTATTTATTGACTGAGCCCCCGAGGAGTCCAAGCATGCAATCATGTCTGAAGGAGGAAGGGTGGCAGAGCGAGAGAGAGAGAGAAAGAGAGAGAGAGAGAGAGAGAGAGAGAGGCTAGGGTATAGTTGCAGGGCAACGTGCTTCATTCACTTGGTATCTGAGAAAGGGACATGGGGACATGAATTGGTATTAGAATTGGGAAGGGATCACTCTGTGCTCCTCTGATTGCCTCTGGACTACCTGCACGCAGCTCTCGTTGTTCAGCTCTGTTTGCCTCAGACTTATGACTGACTGTGCCAATGGAGGCCTGTCGCTTTCTCTCGTGTCGGCTGACACCTTCACCCTGTCAGCTAAACGGCGCCCTTCGTCCCTCTGTGGACCGCTGTCTCTTGACTTCCCCTCTAGTTACACTGTAATACCTGCACAACTTTCAATCTCGATTGTCGCTCAATGAGTTCACAGGACACCTATTCAGAGACGGTGGAGAGCCTGGGTGTATTTAAAGTGTCCCCCGCTTCATTCTCAGGGGAGCGTCAGGCTGTCTACCTCTGATGGGGACTTCTACCCAATTGTTGTCTGGGAGTCTGACGCACCCTTGACTTCACTCTTTATTTGGCTCCTGATTGAATGCCCATACAGCACTGTGATTCACATTTTCACTACAGGAACCGTACACACAGCAGAGATGATGAGAAGCTTATGAAGGTAGTGCCTTTGTCCAATGCTTAAATCATACATTGGGACAATTATCAACAAGACAAACAGGCTTAGGAACACAGGACACAGGAAAAGGAAAAAAATAATACGAAAAAAAGACAACATTCAACATTACAACATGGTGCTATCAGCCGCATAAGGTGCTTATGTGATTCAACAGATAATGTGCATGGGATCCCACGCAAGGGGTCCATGAGATACCAGCCGGTCGAACCAACCTCACCCCCAATCTTAGTAACTCGTCATTCTTAACCTCGTCAAAGTAGGCCAAAAAAGGGTCCCAGATAGTTGAGAATCTTCCAAGCGAGTTGGTCCTCAGGGGACCCGAGTCTCTCCATCTGTATAACAGAGATGATGTCCATCAGCCACACGTGAAAAGAAGGTGAAGAGGAGGACTGTTATTGTCATGAGACTATTTTTGTATCATCTTATGAGTTTGACTGAAAATTGACCTTCCTCAAGATTACTTGGCATGTAAAGGATGGGGGTAACTTAGGAGGCTTTTTAAAGAGCGACGCCATTATAAAAATAAATTTCCTGGGGAAGGTTACAGCAGGAATCGAATAGCCAGCAGTGCTCGACTGGTGGTTAACCTGCAGGAGACTCCTTGGGTGACTGGTTACAAGGCCATATTGACCATTAAAGTCAATAAAAGGCACTTCAAGCCTACTCCAACAACTGCTCTGAGAGCATGGGCATGGTCGACAGGGTAGTGACCTGTACTCCTGTGAGACTCAGCTCATTGGAAACGGCCGCGAAGACATCCTGACCGTTGAAGTGTAAAGAAACCGGAAGCAACATCCTGCTGCACACATTTGGAGAGGGGAAGGCTGCCCACAAGCTTTTTCATGTTTTTCTGTTACAGTTGTATAAGTTACATTATAAAATGGCTCTCTCAAATCAAGCAATCTGATTGGTTCACAGCCATTGTATAATTCCAGTAACCGAGTTCAATAACCCATGGCCATGGGTTATTGGTTGCCATGGCAACTCTCTTACTAAGAGAGTAATAATAAGGCTTACCTCAAATGACAACGTAGAAAAAAAAATGGCGGAGACAGCTGTCAGATCCTTGTGAATCGATCTTCGCTTATAACTTTACTAATACTTCACAGAAAATGATGTTTTGTACAAGAATAGATGCGGGCTAATGTCTTCTTTGGAAAAGAAAGGCTGTTAACTCCGCATTTAACCCCGCATTTAACCCCGTAACGTTAGTTGGTGTGGGGCAAGCCCTGAGAATGCCAGGGTCACTACTGCTTCAAGTCTTTGTACAATGAGTCATTATGGACGCATGATGGCGCAACTCTCTTACTAAAAGGCTTTGAAAACAAAATGGCGGAGACAGCTTTCAGATCCTTGTGAATCGATCTTCGCTTATAACTTTACTAATACTTCGCAGAAAATGATGTTTTGTACAAGAATAGACGCGGGCTAATGTCTTAACCCCTCTCTCGCGCGCCCTCACTCTTAACCCCGCATCTCTAAATAAGACGTAACGTTACTTGGTACAGCTCTGGTGTCGGACTTTGCAAAAAGCTCTCAGGTTCGCAGCAAGCGCCAGGATTGGCCAATGTCGACTTCAGTCTCCAGAACGATCCAATCAAATCACCCGCACGTCTATCTTCTTGCTAGAGGTCCCGCCTTACAGTAGTGTTTCAACTGACTCTCAGAATACCATGCCAGTCGGACTTATAGTGTTATTATTATTATATTATTATACTTGGAACCCTTTTATAAAAGCAATATAGCACTCGAGCAGCGTGTGTTGTGGAATATATCCCCCTGCTCAGTTGTTATCCCACTCGGCCTGCGGCCTCGTGGGATAACAACTGATCAGGGGGATATATTCACCACAACACACTTGCTCTCGTGATATATTGCTTAAGTATACTGTAGTAACTGGTCGCTGCTGGCAAGCTCGTTACAGTTGTATAAGTTACAGTATAATAACTGGTTGCTGCCAGTAAGCTTGTTACATTTGTATAAGTTACAGTATACTGTAATAACTGGTCGCTGCCGGCAAGCTCGTTACAGTTGTATAAGTTGCAGTATACTGTAGTAACTGGTCGCTGCCGGTAAGCTCGTTACAGTTGTATAAGTTGCAGTATACTGTAGTAACTGGTCGCTGCCAACAAGCTCGTTACAGTTGTATAAGTTACAGTATACTGTAGTAACTGGTCGCTGCCAACAAGCTCGTTACAGTTGTATAAGTTACATTATAAAACGGCTCTCTCAAATCAAGCAATCTGATTGGTTCACAGCCATTGTATAATTCCAGTAACCGAGTTCAATAACCCATGGCCATGGGTTATTGGTTGCCATGGCAACTCTCTTACTAAGAGAGTAATAATAAGGCTTACCTCAAATGACAACGTAGAAAAAAAAATGGCGGAGACAGCTGTCAGATCCTTGTGAATCGATCTTCGCTTATAACTTTACTAATACTTCGCAGAAAATGATGTTTTGTACAAGAATAGATGCGGGCTAATGTCTTCTTTGCAAAAGAAAGGCTGTTAACTCCGCATTTAACCCCGCATTTAACCCCGTAACGTTAGTTGGTGTCGGGCAAGCCCTGAGAATGCAACGCTGCGCTCGAGCTGCCTGGGTTTCCAGAAAGCTCTCAGCCAAGCGCCAGGATTGGCCAATGTCGACTTCAGTCTCCATAACGATCCAATCAAATCACCCGCACGTCTATCTTCTTGCTAGAGGTCCCGCCTTACAGTAGTGTTTCAACTGACTCTCAGAATACCATGCCAGTCGGACTTATAGTGTTATTATTATTATATTATTATACTTGGAACCCTTTTATAAAAGCAATATAGCACTCGAGCAGCGTGTGTTGTGGAATATATCCCCCTGCTCAGTTGTTATCCCACGAGGCCGCAGGCCGAGTGGGATAACAACTGATCAGGGGGATATATTCACCACAACACACTTGCTCTCGTGATATATTGCTTAAGTATACTGTAGTAACTGGTCGCTGCCAACAAGCTTGTTACAGTTGTATAAGTTACAGTATACTGTAGTAACTGGTCGCTGCTGGCAAGCTCGTTACAGTTGTATAAGTTACAGTAACTGCCTGGTCGCTGCTGGCAAGGTCGTTACAGTTGTATAAGCTACAGTATAATAACTGGTCGCTGCAGACAAGCTCGTTACAGTTGTATAAGTTACAGTATACTGTAGTAACTGGTCGCTGCTGGCAAGGTCGTTACAGTTGTATAAGTTACAGTATACTGTAGTAACTGGTCGCTGCTGGCAAGCTCGTTACAGTTGTATAAGCTACAGTATAATAACTGGTCGCTGCCAACAAGCTTGTTACAGTTGTATAAGTTACAGTATACTGTAGTAACTGGTCGCTGCTGGCAAGGTCGTTACAGTTGTATAAGTTACAGTATACTAGGGGTGTCACGATACACTCAGTTCACGATACGATACGTATCACGATACTGGGTTCACGATAACGATACGATACGATACGATTTTAACAATATTTTTTTAAACTTGAATAATGACAATATATGACTGGAAAAGTAGTATTTTATTTGAAATGCACAAATACAAAACATGCTGTTGTGGGAAATTGTTATTACAATAACAACTAGAAAAAACATGAGATTGGAGATAAGGCTTATCTTGAAATAGAATGAGTTACACCGTCACTTAGATTTACTTTGAACTAAAAGGTTTCTCAGCAGTATAAATTCTCATTATGCATCTTCAGTTTTTCTTCAAACTCAAACAACAAGACTTTTCTTAGTCTATTTTTTATGCATCTTCAGTTTTTCCTGTCAAGTAAACAGTTTTGCCAGAAACTCAATTGAATGGTTTCTCTCCTGTATAACTTCTCATGTGTCTCTTCAGAGACTTGTTCAACTGAACTACTTTCCACACATTGAACTTCAACAAACAAAGACGTTTCTTTGTCTACTTTTGGAGAAAAAAAAAAAAAAAAAAAAGTTTTTTTTTTTTTTTTTTTTTTTTTCACGATATGAGATTTCATCTCAACGATACATATCGTGACGTTTTACTATCGCGAAATTTCGTGGGACGATATATTGTGACACCCCTACAGTATACTGTAGTAACTGGTCGCTGCTGGCAAGGTCGTTACAGTTGTATAAGTTACAGTATAATAACTGGTCACTGCCGGTAAGCTCATTACATTGTATAAGTTACAGTAACAGTATAGTACCGGTAATTGGTCCCTGCCGGCAAGCTCGTCGTCAGCACTTCATTTGGCTCTGACTGAGCCGTGGACCTTCTGCTCACTGCTGCCCCATCAGTAACGTTAAATATGCGCTGTCTTGTCTGATCTGCCACTTAAAGGCAAACCCCCCTTGCCTGTCATCAATATGCGATGTTCAGTGTATTCCAGGAGTTAGTGTGACGTTTTGTATGGTACTTTTTGTGCTGTATCCCTCATCCTGCCTCATCTACTTAGATTTTACTTATTGATTTCCCATTTCACAGAATGGCTTTCGTCAATCCCCGGAAAACAGATGGGAGATTGTTGCAGTCTAGTCGATGGTGGGTGTATGGAGGACATATAAATTTAGCCGCCTGGCTGCTAACTAGTTTGTGAACAGGGGGGCTTTTAGATTGCGGCCGTGCCCCTTACTCAAAGTGTCTTGTGGCTGCATTGCATCATGGTTTATTGAGGCTGCTAGCTGTCAGTGCAGAAATTGGGGTTTCTGTCTCTTCTATGATGGATTCATCCTTGCGTGATCGTTGACTCTTGGTGCTAAATAGTGAATCTAGAAAGAAGATAACAAGCCCAATGTTTACCACCGATGTTTTAGATAGATTTTGCAATAGAATAGAACCGCATTGCAGCTGAGCTGGACATATCTCATACGGTTGTTTTATGTTGTCTAGGATTGGCCAGTTATCAGTGTGACAAACGCAAAGTGGGCAGAGAAAGGCAATGTACATTAATTTGCCAATACCTGTGAATTAGGGTATATAGGCTGATTTGAATCTTTACATTAAAGAGATTAAAAATTCAAATGGAAAAGTGAGTGTACAGAGATGTTATATTATGCAGGATCGATGATGTTGCAGTTGCTGTCATCCTACTGTTGTTGACTAACCCCAAGTGTGGATCTCCATAATTATTTCTCTTGAGGGAAAGAACAGCTTGTTATCATTACATTACAGTAGCATAGCCCTCCTATTTTAGCATACTGTCTTGCTTGAGAAAGAGAACAGACGGCTCGCATTTATTTACATTACTGTAGCATTCCCACGGGGCTTCATTACAAATGTAGCCAAAGCGGAAGTGCCTTAAACCTGCAAGAGGCGACTCCACTGGCTGCAAAAAGAAGTCTTGATTGTATGGAAGTCAATGGGAAAATGAATGTACTTCTCACTTGATTTATGATGACCGCAGTAAACACTTTCCTAATGAGTTTACGCTCTCAATTGCTAGTTTTAAGTCTTCTTCAATACAGCATGAATTTGTAATTTATGGCCCCATTTAGAGTCAAACAACAAGGCAGACTGGTTTGGGGGCGTGATTGACAGGTCGCCTGCCCAGTGATCGCGCAGCCCGCCGCTCGCGGTCAAATAGCAGCCGGCGCTGTGTCTCTTCTCGTCCATATTCACCTCACTTCTGCCTCCAAATAACCAAGACGGTGGCGACGGTGAAAATGCCAACTCGAGGCTTCAAAACGGGAGTCCACAAACCAGTGGGTGACATCACGGTAGCTACGTCCATATTTACTGTCTATGAGCATTCCAATATTCATCTTCCTTCCCCCCTGTAGATCTGAGACTAAACGTGTCAGGGTGGGACGGAGATCCACACTACTAAACGGCCTTCGCCCAACCGCACACACATAACAGAGAGAGAAGCAGCTGACAAAGAGGCATCAAATCATCTTAGAAGTACAGTACCTACCTTACGAAGTAATACAAACACACAAATGCAATTATACGCACATGCACACTCACACGCACATGCACACGCACGCACACGCACACACACACACACACACTCAGAATGACCCTTTGCTGTAGTGTTTCTTTCCATCCCTATAGAGAGGGGAAGCACAGCATCTGTCATTACCCGTCTTGTCTTTCAGTCAGACTCGCAACACCCACATCATAATAACACATCGCATCAAAGCAGTAGGCCTGACTGGAGAGGGCAGATGTAGTCATCATCAGCATACATAGAGGCAATCTAGTACATGTCAAAGACAACCGGTTCACACTCCTGTCTGAGCTTTCATCTGCCACCCTGCTACACATTCAAAGGGAAAGTGATTTGGCCTTCTTCTGTTATCATTTAGTTGCCCCTTGAATAACGGACATTTTCCGTCACCCTCAGACGAAATCGCGCAGGCCTTTGAGCACGAGTGTAAATCTATTTTATGTCAACGCACGATCACTCTCTCTCTGCGCAGTGAGTGAATATACTGTAATATCATGGATTACTTTTGAGTGAAAATTTCATTTCCAGTTTGTACTTATTCCCGCGAACATTTCACCCCTTTTGTAGTCCACTGAGCCAAGGACATTGACGCTGTCATCTCGCCGCAGTCAAAGAAACCCTTTCATAATGTCCTTTTCACAGAGAGTGAATCTATTACTGGTGATGAGGGAGAGGAGAGAGAGCGCCGTGAGGGGCGGGTCACATCCCACTTATACACTCATCTGGTAGCAAACAGCAGTCACCACGAAGGATGAATCCTAATGTGTCCCTCCTTTTTCTTTATTTTTCTCTATCAAGTTTTCCCCACAGATTTTTCTCCCATTTTCTCCCCAATCGTCCTTGGCCAATTCCCCTCTGCTGTCCCAGTCGTTGCTCCACCCGCTCTGCCGATCTGGGGAGAGCCGTAGACTAGCACATGCTTCCTCTGATACATGTGCAGTCAACAGCCCGCTTTTTTTTAACCTGACAGTTTCACCGGCAGGACGTAGCGCTTGGGAGGATCACGCTATCCCCCCCAGTTCCCCTCCCCCGAGCAGGTGCCCCGACCGACCAGAGGAGGCGCTAGTGCAGCAACCAGGACTCATAGCCCACTGGCTTCCCACCCACACACACACGGCCAATTGTGTCTGTAAGAACTTCTGACCAAGCTGGAGGTACCGCTCCCGGGAATTGTACCCGAGTCTCCGCCACGTGGTCGTAGGCGAGTGCTTTTACCTCTACACACCCAGATGCTTCTATTTTTATCATTTGAAATGTTTACTCTCTGAATGACATCAAAGCAAAAATGACAAAATCTCCTGTTCATTCATACTACAGCAGTGTTTCCCCTAGAAAAATGTTCAGGCCTGGACGGATTTCGAAACATCCCCTGACCGCAACGGTGGGGGCCCTCGCTGGCGACGCAAAACTTTTAGCTAACCTGTTCGCATCTATGTTCACAATGGCGTCCCAAGTATCATCATACTCTTATGGGATGCGATGCGAACAGTTGTATTATGGGATGTGCGTTTCCCAGGCAACGACACATGTTGACACGTTTTGGAACAGCACCGCACGCTGGCACGATGCTCTTAAAAGCAAAATGCTTATTGTTTTGAATGATTTGGCATCTTCTGTTACTGTCAACACTGTCAACACCAGTATTGTTGTATTGCAATAATATGGCATAAAGGTTTATTGAAATTTTGGGCAGAGCAGGAAAAAAAAACGAAGAAAAATTCCTGGCCTGGCGGGGGCGTCGTTGGCCTGGCAGGCCCGCCAGGCCTGTAGCATGGTAGGGGAAACACTGCTACAGTACATCAGCAGCACCTCAAAGACATACTGTTATGAATTAAAACTTGTCGTGACTGTTTAGGATGTGCATTTGTCATGCTGCTGCAAAATGACACAATAAAGTAGCAGGTGTTGTCTGTGTGTATTTTGATTGATTGATTAAGTGATCGATGTGTGCAACAGTGTAGCACACATGCATCAAACAGCCCCATGCTCCTCTGAGGAAACACAAAGATTGTGATCAGCTGGGGCATCTTTTGAAGAAAAGCGGTGATGGTGCAGGGAACCATCTGGTTCCCTGCACCATCAAGAATCACCAAAAGAATATCTCTCATTGTCTTTCTGGCTCCAGCTGACACGCGAGGACCAGCTGACACGCGAGGATCAGCTGGACGCATTCAATGACTCCGCTGAATTAAAGCTCTTTTTGGTAGTGCCACATGTGTAAAGAGGGAACCACGCTGCCTTTTACTAACGCTCTGAAACGTGTCTCTGTGTCTGTTCCTCGGCAGGGTGAAGTTGAAAGAGGGGGTGACGTTTCTGGGGGCTCGGCCCAGCAACCCCACCCAGTGGATGGTCAGCCAGGACGTGAGGAGCGAGGGCCACCGAGTGGTCACCCTCCACTGCCGCAGGAAAGAGTCCGGCTACGATCAAAGGTTAGTTAGCACACAACTTGCTTCCCTTCCAAGGAAGACATCTTTTTGGGAGACCTTACTAGTTAACTGATGAAAGCACAGACACCAAAATCATCCATGTGGCCGTGGTAGATCTGTTCCATGCAAACACTTCCACACTATGTTGTTGAACGGTGGTAATGATGATCAGCATTATCCAAAGTAAGCACGGGTGTGTGGCCTGCAGATTCATATATTTTAAAGTTTTAATATCATTAACACAATATAGCTGATATAGCCTACTATAGACTCCTACTAGAGAATGAGGAAAACTCTGTCCTTTTGTCCTAATCCATTTATCTCCCCAACGGGTCGGCCAATCAATCTCAGACTGCACGTGGGCATTGAGCATTGGCATAGGCAGGGACTGACGAAGCGGATTTTTCCATTTTCCCAACTTTATTTTGGGAAAGTCTGCATGGTGTTGTGGTGCCGTGTGCAGTGCACATCCCTGGGTATTGACTAGTCAGGGTTTATTTGTGACTCCAGGTGAGCTGGTGTCATTCTTGTTGACACTGGCATATTCGATCTGCCATTTTACACTATGAAAGAGGACCACAATGGGAATACAGTAAGTCCTCGGACTTTCTTGTGTTTGTTTTAATCCTCGACAGCTTATTTTTATAAGCTGCCGATATTTTTATATCATATTTTGTGTAAATTTGCTCCTACTTAAAACTGCCAGACTTGGCAGTATATCATTTGAGATTACCTACCATTGAGCTTTAGCGATACTGCAAGGGCTCAGTCCTTTTTTTTCTTTTTCTTTCTGAGAAAATGTGAGTCACCCACTGTTACTCAGCACATGTGCCTCTCACTCCTGCTCATCAGGACCCAGAGCGCCGCCCTGCTGGTTTTTATTCTAGCCATCTAATCAGGGACTGTTTTACACCTGGGATTCAAAGGTGAATGCAAGTACGTGTAACTCGCTGATAGGATAGAACACCAGCAGCTCTTTAGTCCAGGACCACGACTGAGAACCACTGAGCTAAAGAGTTACCATGGAGCACTGGAGCGAATGATCCGTTGGCCAAAGGGCCACTCTCCCCCCCGGTGTATTCCTTTAACAATACCATCATTTCTTATAAGTGCCGCCGCTAAATGCGGAACTGGCATTTCACAGGAGATACACAGCGGTTGAAATGCACTTTGGGAATGGCTAACTGATGTTCAAATGACACTTGAATAAGCACCATGGGGTATGTCTCTGGAGACTGCTGTGGGGAGGAAAAGGTTAATAGACCATTGCAATATCCTATATTCCCTCTTCACTTTCTCCTCCTCTGCCTGTCTCGCCTTCGCCATTAGCATATTTATTTGCTCGTCTGCCATATAGCCTTAAAGTTGTTTTGGTCATTTCCTATCTGTATGCACGTCCTTAAACTCATCTTAAAGTTGTTTTGGTCATTTCCTATCTGTATGCACGTCCTTCCACTAATCTGGCAGATAGCGAAGTGATTGGCAGCATTGGAAAAAAGGTTGCTGTGTTAATTAAACGCAGATTGAAGGCCTTTGTGCATTTTAATGGTTTTTCCTCCGCGGATCAGGAAGTAGTTTTAATAACTCTAACTTTCTAGTGACAGGTGTAATTTTATGGATTAGAGACTGATTTGGGGATTGGGAAGCTCTATTTATTTGCTCCTTTTCCTTCGTTTCACTTGGCCAATTAGCTCGATTTTTTGGTCTTCTGAATATTGATGTGATCGCTACGCTGTATACTTACATTAAGTCAAATTCCTCATATGTAATCTGATTACCTACTGTGGCAATGAAAGTGATTCTGATTCTAAGGACGCTGAAGACTTGAGGTTGTAACTGCAACTTTGCACTCAAAGTGCTGTGGGGTTATTTACGTATGTAATTTGAATTGTCAGTTCAGTAATCTGTTGTACAGTACATGCTGTAATTAGTGTATACAATAACAGACATAATGGTAGTGTAACAACTATAAACCTACATGCTGCACATAAAACAAAGATAACTGTGATTGCCTTTGGATTGCCATCGTTGTAAAATGAGAAAATGTTGCATTGATTGGTGATACTAAAACTATGTCTCATAATTCATGGCCCAATATTACAATATTACATTTTATGAGCAAGACTAGTAGCTCAATTGTTGCATGCTGGATGTTGATTGTTATAATACTCAAATCTTAATGTCAGGTTTGATGGTTTCACATTTTCTTTTTTTTTCTTTTAGCTTTATTTGACTTCATAAGCAGTTAATTATAAGTATCAGCTGCTGCGGGAATTCATACTGTAGTCCCTTTTGCATTTTCTGACCCTCCATTCACTTCCATTATGTTTTGAGAGCCTAGTCTTAAAATCATGCTGTTTATAGCCTGTAGGAAACTATGCACTATTGCATCTCAAGCACCAGAATGTGTTTGCTCCATGGAGTCATTTGTTACTTAGCGAGCTCATCCCACATCAAGCACATCAAATAAACAATACGTTATTCATTCATTTATGAACATCAACCCTCAGCTGGAAACCACCCTTGTTCTCAGGTTCCTTGTTGCTTTACAGAACCTCAAACTTTTGAGGCATGATTTGAGAGTAGCTTCTCATAATGTAACTTTAGAAAATGAGGCTGAGTGCCAATCGTGACTCTGGATCTCTGTGGCAGCTGATGTCAGCAGTTTGCTGAACTCCCATGGAAATAAATGCATGTTAAAAACTGAAACATTACACCGGGGATGGAATTCCGCTTTAAGATCCAAAGAAACGACTTTGTGCAAAGATGCTGGCCAATTTCAAGTTGTCCAAGTTTAACTCTTGAGTCTTGACCTTTAATCATAATGTGCCCCTGGCCTGCAGTATCTAATGCACTCTGCTGCAGCAAGCTGAACAACCTAAAGAGGAGCTTTCAGCAAACTGCAGCAGTGAGCAGCAAAACTTAGCAGCTGGCTCCTCCTCCCCTCTGGAGCCAGTCTCACTCCTTATGCGGCTATTATTCCCTCTGCTCTGGCTCACCACCTCACCTTCTCTATCATACACATGTGTAAGAGCTGTGGTGAAGATCCTGTGCTCTGGCTCACCACCTCACCTTCTCTATCATACACATGTATATAAGAGCTGTGGTGAAGATCCTGTGCTCTGGCTCACCACCTAACCTTCTCTATCATACACATGTATATAAGAGCTGATCCTCTTCTCTGGCTCACCACCTCACCTTCTCTATCATACACATGTATATAAGAGCTGTAGTGAAGATCCTGTGCTCTGGCTCACCACCTCACCTTCTCTATCATACACATGTGTAAGAGCTGTGGTGAAGATCCTGTGCTCTGGCTCACCACCTCACCTTCTCTATCATACACATGTGTATAAGAGCTGTGGTGAAGATCCTGTGCTCTGGCTCACCACCTCACCTTCTCTACCATACACATGTATATAAGAGCTGATCCTCTTCTCTGGCTCACCACCTCACCTTCTCTATCATACACATGTATATAAGAGCTGTGGTGAAGATCATGTGCTCTGGCTCACCACCTCACCTTCTCTATCATACACATGTATACAGTATAAGAGCTGTGGTGAAGATCCTGTGCTCTGGCTCACCACCTCACCTTCTCTATCATACACATGTGTAAGAGCTGTGCTGAAGATCCCTTTTTATTAATTTCAATGACAAGAGATGCAGCATATTTAGTCTAATCCCTGCTGTTTGGGCCATGTACGATGGACTGCTAGTTAATCCCCCGGCCCAGCTGTCAAAGTCACTTCAGAGAGAAGACCAAAGACGCCCCACGATGCCTATACAATAGATTACAATGGTCCACTTTTTCTCCTGTGCCTCGTCCTCCGCGCTGCGAGTTATTTTAATGCAGCTCCTCTGGAAGGGGATTAGACCTACTGTAGCCATCTCATCTGTTGAGCTGTCATCTTGTTTTTCAGACTCACTCTGATGTTTCCACTCTCAGCCCCACCTCCTCTCCCTCTCCTTCCTCTTTGCTCGCTCGTGGAGGATGGGAGGATGTAGGTGGGTGAATAATGCTGTAGGTCAAACCATTATGGATCTCATTTGCTTCTCTATGTCTTCTTCTCGCCAGCAGGGTAAACTTGATTACCTGTGCGTGTTGTTGTTGCCTATATGCTACACAACCCGTAGCTCCGGGCTTATGATGTGTGCACTGCAAGGGCCAGTCTTATTTGACCAGCTAGATTTGGTTTAACTTGGATCTGTATGACTTGTAGATGCAAAGGAAGAGCTTTCGGGGTTTGGTTTAGATTGATGTGCCATGGGCTAAACAAACAAGGATTGAACATGTTGAATCTGACCAAACATCTCCAAACGAGGACAGACAGCCATGGCACACCAAACACACATCTGTGTCTGTCCGTGTTTGTTGTTGAATGTTTGATTGGTGTGCCATGGGCTTTAAACTGAAAACGCTTGTCTTACAGCTGCTGTTATTTCAAGATCCCAGATGTACACTCAGCTGGGAGGCTCCATATAGGTCGGACATACAATATAAGAGGAGATGCAAAAAACAACAAGTCTATAAATATGAAACATAGCATACAGTACAATAAACAGAAAACACACAAGAGCAACAGGAATATAAATATGAAATAGAGTCAGAAGGAAAAAAAAACAATGAAAAGAAACAATAGCAAATAGCAGTGCATGGTGCTACGATTGCTTAGGTGCAAGAGGTACAGTAAGAGGGCAGTTGTATGCTTATGCATCATAATATTGCACTCGGTCAAATATTATTCTATTCTATTCTGTTATGATATTTAAAGTAGGTAGCTTTTTATTGTGGATTCTGAATGCATTGGACATTGTTTGTGATTTTAAGCAAATGATTTTTGAAATGTTACTGGCAAAGAAATTCTGAAGTCTGCCGGATTTATCTACCATGATATTTTAAAGGGGTAATGGCACGCTCCGTTCTTTGACAGACTGTAGTCAAAGAAGGTGCTACAGTACGTCAAAGAAATCACAGTGAGCGCCTATAGAAAAAGCACAAAACTGTTAGGCAGAGTACACCTGATATTGGCTGCAGGGCACTCTGGTAGATTGAAAAGTTCACTTTGTCACCATTAAAGGCGAGCGCGAGCCCATTCAAAACAAAAGCCATCCTGCTCCCTCAGCATGTCATGAGCCATAAGTGGTGGCCTCAGTGGAAGTGGCATGTCTGCAGCGTGGTCGATCATTAAGACTGTCTGGCTGCAGATGGATCTCCGCTGTGTGCCACCACTTCATTTATCCCTCACAGCCAGCAGAGGGACAGCAAGCCACACTGACACACATACATACACACACACACACACACACACACACACACACACACACACACACGGATGCACACAGACGCACACCCACAGCGGTTGAGTTGAGTACACAGAGTAGCAGGGCAGGTTGGGGGTTGAGCATTAGGATTTATTTTATTGCTTACATTATTTTATTTTGTCACACTTCAATTCAAACAGCCTCATCACTGTCGATCCTCACACTGTGTGACTTAAATCTATCTGCTTAAACTTGTGGAAAAGGTCATTACAAAAGTATGTTCATTTGCTTTTAAAGACGCGTGACTTTAAAACCAGTTTGGTCAGTGAGCGGTTAGGACCTCAGTGGGACAGAAATCACACACGAAATAAGGAGTGCGATTTGGCAGGGACCTCACAATTTGTCAAGATTTTCAACTCTGTAATAAGAACCTCTAAAAGCATAATTGTTTTCGGTTTGACATTTACTGCAATGTTTTCTTGTGCCTGAAATAATTTGTACAGTCCTCAAGGCCCCCCAAAATTCTTAACTCTATTTTGAAGTGGCTGTATTATTATTTTATGTGATACATTTATGGCCCGGTGGCTCAGTTAGCGCTGCTGCCTCACAGCAAGAAGGTCCCCTTTCGAACCCAGGTCCTTTCTTTGTGGAGTTTGCATGTTCTCCCCGTGTTCGTGTGGGTTTCCTCTGGGTGCTCTGGTTTCCTCCCACCATCAAAGACATGTATGTTAGGGTTACTACCTCTTTTTTTTTGCTGTGCATTGTATTCCAAAAGTGAGCACGCACTTTTCAGGATAGATTTACCTTTACAATCACCCCAAGTCGCCTACATGGACATTTGATAGAGTACACAGACATCACCGCACTACTGATTTGATTTAAAGCTTGATTTAAAATGAGGTGCTAAACAATCTTGATTTTTGCATGAATCAAGTGTTTTCCTGCGACGTTACTTTGCAGTGCAGCAGTCCTGACAAGGAGCCACACACTGTAGGCTTTAAGGCCGTATATATTCTGCATAAATCACAGACGAAATGAAACGGCCCAATTACATTAGGGCCAAACAGGACTGTTAACGTGACAGTCTTAATGCTAACACCCTTAATAATGAATCAGCCCTATTCCCGATGGCCTGCTTTACGGTAAACACTCTCTCCAGAGCCTCAGTGGCGGGCCTGCACCCATACACAACTGTGTGTCCACACTGCTCACTCTCTGTGCTTGTCTCTTAATAAAGTGATGACGTGCGATCAATGCTTGTGCGAACACTGTCTGGAACACAGAGAGTGTTGTTAGGTTCGTTAATGTAAAGATGAGGAGAAAGGGAACATTCAAATGGGATGTAATAGAGAGGGATATGTAGCTTGGCTTCCTTTATCAGGAGCGCAGCAGAGATGTGGCATATTCAGCGTCTCCCCGGGACAGCCAGCTGATTACAGCAGTCGGCCCAGATTACATCTGACCGCTCGGACTGCTCCTCCACTGCCAAGGAAACAATACGGGGAAGTCAAGTGCCAGCGCACAGCTCTCTGTACTTTTCCCAATACACCAATCAGAACGCAATAACACACCATGGGGGCAGACGTCATCAAATGACAGAGGACTGAATTAATCAACGTAACCCTGGTAAAAAAAAGAAAGAAAGAAAAAGAAAAATTAAATTATATATATATATACATATATATATATATATATGTATGGGTCCCTTGACCCATACATAATATATATATATATATTCGGTCAAATCAGAATTCATTTGTGGCCAGCACCATGTGGTAAATATGTGGCAGGCAGGCAGTGATGTGCGCCAGAGCAGAGACAGATTGAGGCTTGCATGTTGCCCAGCGAGTTCATGTGTTTCAGATTTATAAAGGTTTATGAGTGAATATCCTGCTCTTAGAGGTTAATCCCCCAGAGGATTAGAATGTGGTCACCAGTGTTGGGAGTGTGTTGCGTCACTATTAGAGTTTTTTGTATTAACAAGTAGCACATTTATTTTTCACTTGGTATAACCAGGTAGTAGTTAAGGTGCTACTCCGTAGGTCAATATACATTTATAATAGGCTATAATTTATTTTATTTCTTCCCCTCTCTTTCCTTCTCATCAGTTTCATGCTTTATTTGAAAATATGGTTCTCCATTTCAACAGAGTGTGTGGATTTGTTTGTCAGTTTATCAGTTCTTGTTTTGTGTAATGGATTGTCTTATCACATACTGTAGTGACGCAAAACGTGACTTACAGACAGACAGACAGACAGACACACACACACACACACACACACACACACACACACACACACACCGCCACCCGCCCGCCCGTCCACCTAGGCAATTTTATTATAAGGATGAGTTACTTGGAATAGCATTCCCCAGTACTGATGGCCACACATGAGCAGTGTTTACAGATTACTACCTACATAAAATAAAAATCAGTAACGTAATATGAATATATAATTCCAATTGACTAACTTCATCTCATTAGTTTTAGTTACTTTTTGATTATTTTGGCCGCACAATTTATGAAATATGGAGTTAAATGACTAATATGATAATTTTTAATATTATGTTTGTATGATGTGTCATTCTTTCAAGTTAAAATATTTGCCTATAAATGATCAAAGTTGACCCCCCCCCCCCTTCAAACACATCAATTATCACTTATCTTATCCACCATATCTGAAATCTGATGTTTTTTCTAGTACAGTAAATGTAACTGATTACAGTAACCATTTTTGTAATCAGATTATTATAGCATGATACATGTAATCTGTTGCTTCTCCACTCTGTTTGATCTAATTAGAGTAGACAAAGGGATAGAAGAGACCAGCTCCTCCCTGCCTCTAGTCTAGATCCTCCCTCTGAAGGATCAGGAGCTTTTGGGTTTTGTTTTCAAAATGCTGCAGTATGAAACAAAAAGGCACAAATAAGCACAGCATGGTCGCCATAAGCCTGCATGGATTTATTCCTCAATGCACTCATGCACATAATTATGGCCACATCCCTTAGCGGACGTGCTTCCTTGTGTTTTCCCGAAAAGACAAACACAATTTGGTTTAAATTAGACCTGTGGTGAGAGCAAGATTGTTGTTTTGGAATAAAGTGACTGCAATGTGCTGTGTTCACCACAGGCAGCACTTAGGCGGAGAGCCAAAGAGGGCTGAGATGTAAACACGCCACACACACACACTGGTCATTTCTCCTCTAATTGCATCCTTGTAGTATCCATTGAAGGAGTACTCAGCGTGCATTGCATTGTGCTTTGAGTTTCTCTCGTTCCGTTTTCCCTTTTATGAACGAGAAGAGACAACAGTGCACTGTGAATGACCTCCGCCCGTCTTCTATACCGCCATTCAAATTGCACTCAAATCCTCCACGCTGGGCTTTTTGTCTGTACATTTATCTACTGGAAAAGGCAAAAAGGAACCATGGCCTTCAGTTGGTTCCAATTAACCTCAATTCAGCCTGGCCTTGGAGATGATTGGCTTTCATACCATAGAGTATTTCACTTCAAGAGACGGCCGGCCTGGCACCACAGCTGTCTCACTCCTCTAACCTGCTGGCACCACAGCTGTCTCACTCCTCTAACCTGCTGGCACCACAGCTGTCTCACTCCTCTAACCTGCTGGCACCACAGCTGTCTCACTCCTCTAACCTGCTGGCACCACAGCTGTCTCACTCCTCTAACCTGCTGGCACCACAGCTGTCTCACTCCTCTAACCTGCTGGCACCACAGCTGTCTCACTCCTCTAACCTGCTGGCACCACAGCTGTCTCACTCCTCTAACCTGCTGGCACCACAGCTGTCTCACTCCTCTAACCTGCTGGCACCACAGCTGTCTCACTCCTCTAACCTGGGCAGCAGACATATTTAACTATTTGCCTATTAAGAGAGGGCTTGGCCCTGGGCTCTTGGGAACAGTATAGAAGCATTGGGAAGTATTGGGAGAGATAAATACAGGAAGCGGTGTGTGTGCAGACAGGAAAATAGGCATATCTCCTGCTGTGAGTATTGAAGGACGCAGCACATGGAACACAAAGCGGCAGCTCTCCTTTGAGTCAGTAACTCGCAGAATCAATCAAGCAGATGAGAACTAGAGGGAGAATAATGGACTGTGGTGGTTTTCGATGAAAGGAAACGCACAGGCACCAGTCAGATCCTCTTGTCTGCGGTACAGTGCTGCAACGCTAAGAGTGACAGGCAATCGTTGGCGCCCTTCTATTATCACTAGGCATCTCGCATGCTACACGTGCGAGATTCCTAGGCTCGCCCGCTACGCGGGCTCGGCCGCCATGCAACTCATCATCAGTGATGTCATAAGATGATTTTGCTCTTAAGACATCACTATGACATCAGTGCCTATGGCATCATTAGTGATGTCATAAGATGATATTGCTCTTATGACATCACTATCGTTACATGTTACTACAGCTCAGCGCCGTTCAGCAGCTCTTTACCTTACTCGTTACAAGTTACTACAGCTCAGCGCCTGTTCAGCAGCTCTTTACCTTACTCTTTACTCGTTACTGCAGCCCAGCACCTGTTCAACAGCTCTTTAGCTTACTCGTTACTCGTTACTGCAACCCAGCACCTGTTCAACAGCTCTTTACCTTACTCGTTACACGTTACTGCAAACCAGCACCTGTTCAGCAGCTCTTTACCTTACTCGTTACACGTTACTGCAGCCCAGCACCTGTTCAACAGCTCTTTACCTTACTCGTTACACGTTACTGCAAACCAGCACCTGTTCAACAGCTCTTTACCTTACTCGTTACTCGTTACTGCAGCCCAGCACCTGTTCAGCAGCTCTTTACCTTACTCGTTACACGTTACTGCAACCCAGCACCTGTTCAGCAGCTCTTTACCTTACTCGTTACACGTTACTGCAACCCAGCACCTGTTCAGCAGCTCTTTACCTTACTCGTTACTCGTTACTGCAGCCCAGCACCTGTTCAGCAGCTCTTTACCTTACTCGTTACACGTTACTGCAACCCAGCACCTGTTCAGCAGCTCTTTACCTTACTCGTTACACGTTACTGCAGCCCAGCACCTGTTCAACAGCTCTTTACCTTACTCGTTACACGTTACTGCAGCCCAGCACCTGTTCAACAGCTCTTTACCTTACTCGTTACACGTTACTGCAGCCCAGCACCTGTTCAACAGCTCTTTACCTTACTCGTTACTCGTTACTGCAACCCAGCACCTGTTCAGCAGCTCTTTACCTTACTCGTTACACGTTACTGCAGCCCAGCACCTGTTCAACAGCTCTTTACCTTACTCGTTACACGTTACTGCAGCCCAGCACCTGTTCAACAGCTCTTTACCTTACTCGTTACTCGTTACTGCAGCCCAGCACCTGTTCAACAGCTCTTTACCTTACTCGTCGTTACTCGTTACTGCAGCCCAGCACCTGTTCAACAGCTCTTTACCTTACTGGTTACAAGTTACTCGTTACAGCAGCTGCAGCGCCTGTTCAGCAGCTCTTTACCAGCTCTGACATGCAATCAGGCGGCACGCAGCTCAGCCGGCCACAGGGGTATCAGAAGCTGCACCCTGAGCACCTCACCACGGCACAGCCACCACATATGTTCACACCTCCAGATGAGATGCCACAGCTTGTACATGTCACCCCCCTCCACCTAGAGCATGCAACCCACACACACACACACACACACACACACACACACACACACACACACACAGAGCAGAGATACACACTGTACACAAAAAGGGGACGTAATACATTCCCACACACGTCTGAACAGACGTTTGGTACGCCGAGGCCATACTGAAGCATAAAGCGGTTGGCGGAGGTCACATTGAAAAGGCGACCAAGGCAGCTCCATAATTAAGTAATGGTTGAGTGCCAAGAGCGTATTTTGGGGATTCGCTGCCATTTGAAGACCCCAATGGCTCTTCTGTCAGTGAAGAAGACATGGCTCCTTCATGTTCTGAGAGACACTCAGCCTTTTCACTCACCCTCTCAATTATGGGATCTCTCTCACTCCTCTCATCAGATGCTGCCTGGCACAGATCAGACAGGCAGGCTCTGCTCTGCTGTTAACGGCCAATTACTGTAGACTGGCTGCATTGTCCTTATTTGCCACTGACCTGATTGGGACAACGCGTGCTCTAGGGATGTCACGATAGAATGTCTGACTTTGATACCGATACCCGGGAGAAATAGCCATACTAAATATCAATACCATTTAGCGGGGGGGGGGGGGGGGCAAATGGCAAATGCAGGTCTGTTGAAACTCAGTGTTGTGATCCGTTGTTCCGTCGATTTATGCTGCCTTGTCGAAAACTGCTTGTGCTACCCTATCGAAAAATGCTACCTTATCTGTAAAGGGGAGACTCGTGGGTACGCATAGAACCCATTTCCATTCAGATAGCTTGAGGTGAGAGGTCAAGGGACCCATTTGAAAATAGTTTTTCCCTATCCACCTTATTTTTCAATGCCTCACTGTAAAAAATAATTGTGGGTACAAGTTCCGGTTTAACATGACTTATTGTTGCAGCTTGCCATTTCCTAAAATGGTATTCTACTTGATTTGAAAAGATCTGCACTCCCTTGTACCCTGGCTGAATTGAACATAACTTGGCCAATAAGTATGTAACATACCAAATAAAACAAACAGTAATGTCTTTATTTGATGTAGAATGCAGAGGACATGTAACTGTTTTGTTAAACTCGCGTTCCAGGAATATTGTATTTACTGCGCTGCTCTAAAATAACGTTAGTGGCGCGCGGCTCAGAGAGCCTGTTCGTCCTAGAAGCCACTCGCTTTGCGCCAGAACACAATCGATTTGGGGGTGGAACACGCCAGGATTGGCCAACGCCAACGCCAGTGCCCAGAACTGTCGAATCAAATCATGGACAGAGATGCTATGGCCTGCCTCCCAGTATTCTCAGTGTGCAAAGATAGATAGATAGAACGTTAGAAATATAGCCAGCCACGTTATAAACAACTAACCAACGCTGATGGGTCCATATGGAAACGGTTTTGCCCGAAATGGTTAAAAGTTATATCAATTTGGTCATTCAGTGGCGTTTTACTGCCATGTAACATAACTAACTAGCGGCTAATATTAGCCACAGTAGGCGATTACCCATGAATGCACTGCGCTCTTAAAGGGATATTTATCGACGAGATTTTTGCCAAGCTGGACCTGATTAGTGATTTGCTCCGTTCGGAAGCCGTTAGTTTTTGTCAAGTTAAAACCACAGACTGTAAAACAGTCTATTACACCGGAAGCGGAAGAAGCACCCATCAGGCATCATGGCAGCTAGAAATAAGGTGGATAGCTAAAATTTTGCGTAACTTCCCGACAAGCTAGCATGACATGGTACCAATGGATAGGTAATTTAGTTTCATATGAGAGCAGACTGTCCACCTAGAGCCTGCAACACACACATTCACACACACACACACACACACACACACACACACACACACACACACACACACACACACACACACACACACACACCTACACACACACACACACACACACACACAGAGCAGAGATACACACCTACTGTACACAAGGAGTGTATAGTAATGCATTCCCACACACGTCTGAACAGACGTTTGGTAAGCCGAGGCCATACTGAAGCATGGAGAGCCGTCGGCGGTGGGTGGAGGTCACATTGAGAAGGCGGCCAAAGCAGCTCCATAATTAAGCAATGGTTGAGTGCCAAGACCGTATTTTCATGATTCGCTGTCAGTGACGGCGAAGACATCACTTCTTCATGTTCTGACACGGACGCAGACTTTTCAGTCCCCCACTCACTCCGTCATTAGGGGATCTGACATCTCTCAGCTTCTCAAGCCACAGTCACAGTGAGCAACGTTGGGAATGCTGCGTTGAATATGTAAATGTGTGCCATTAAGGCTCTCTCTCTTTTAATTAGTCTTCAGATTTCATGACTGAGTGCTTCCAATTATGGATCAATGTCTCATTTCTGCACGTGGGCCCCTGGGTGTGTGGAGGCACTTTTTCCCTTACAAAATGCTTTATAATTTCTCCGCTGCCAAGACTGCTCGCATCACACTCCCTTACTGCTGATCAATGAGAATTTCTGCTGCTGTAGGGCTACTGATATATGTGTCTATTATGTGCGCTGGTCAGAATTCGTTTTATTTTATTATTATTATTTTTTTAACACCATCAGATTTCTACAAATATACAAGTTGATTTATGGAATTGCCTGTCTGAATTTGCCTAGTGTGTGTGTGTGTGTGTGTGTGTGTGGGTGTGGTGTGTGTGTGTGTGTGTGTGTGTGTGTGTGTGTGTGTGTGTCTGTGTGTGTGTGTGTGTGTGTCTGTGTGTCTGTGTGTGTGTGTGTCTGTGTGTGTGTGTCTGTGTGTCTGTGTGTGTGTGTGTGTGTGTGTGTGTGTGTGTGTGTGTGTGTGTCTGTCTGTGTGTGTGTGTCTGTGTGTCTGTGTGTGTGTGTGTGGCGGGGAATGGGGCTGATGTAAGTGTAATTGCTGTGGTAGTAATTTAGCACCGAGCTCATTAACGGGTGCGTGGTGGGGGGAGCTAAATTCTGCTTAATACTTAAATGGACTCCTGACACGGGGGGGAGTGTGCTGGGGAGGAGGTGCTGGTAGAGTGCTGAGAGACTGTAAAATGCCACTCCAGTGTGTTTGAAAATGGCCATCTGGGTCCATAGGTGCAGTTCCTAGTGCCCACAAAAGGTGTTACGGGTTTTATGAATCCAAATGGTTTACTAATCTTACTAAAGAGACTGGGGGGTTTGACTATAGTGCAGAAACTGTGCCTATCTGGTGGCTGCTGTTAATCGACTTGTGATCGTCAACATGTGCAACAGTACTTGTGTGCAGCGTTGGGTTTTAGAAGGCTGTATATACAGTGGTTCCCAACTTCCCACACTCTTTTGTCTTATGTACCCCTTGAGCTTTTTGCCATGCCAATGCCAATAGTACCCCCTCACTCATGCGTGTCGATGATTCTCCTAAATTTGTTCGATTAAACTCATATTAAACTTTTAGTAGGCAACACATCTGATTATTAAATGGAAATCATTTGAATGACTCCCCTTTAATACAATTCTGACAGTTTTCAATTGGAAAAAAGTTGTCAGTTTTATAATGAGATGGACCTATGCAATTATTTGAAATTGTTTTTTTGATCATTTTGGAAATAAAATGTAATACACCCTTTTCACAGAGGGCATTTTGTGTCGAATTGGCAGGGTAAACACAGGTGCAAGCAACACACTAATGAGGGTTTCCAAATTCCAATCATGGATGTTGACAAGTGTAGTCGCAGACTGTAGTTCAATCATGGAAGACCAAATAAGGCATTAATAGAGCACCCCATGCTGTCATAACCCAAATGACATCATAAATGACATCATAAATGACATCATAAATGCCCTTCTCCCAAATGACATCAGTTATGACATCATAAATGACATCAGTTATGACATCATAAATGCCCTTCTCCTGGTACTATATAAAGCCCCATCACCACAGCTTAAATCACACTTGTGCAGTCATCACTCACCTTGTGTCAGCATCACGCATTCATCCAGCATCTCCAGAGCAAAAAGCTTCATCCCACCACCTCCCCAGATCACCACCGGGGGGATGTCCTATCTCATACAGCACTGACGCCCCTCTCTCATAAGCAAGAGGAGCGTCACATCATGGAGTCATACGCCATACTCAAACTGTCTATTCTGATTCAATAAAGTTTGTTAAAATTATATTACGAGTCTCTCATGATTGAACCCTCATTAGTGTTTTATTTGCACCTGTGTGTTTACCCTGCCTTTTCGACACAAAATGGCCCCCGTCAAAAGGGTCTATCCCCAATCTTTCCAAGTACCCCTTGCAAGCTGCTCAGGTACCCCTAAGGGTAGGCTACACATACCCCTGGTTGGGAATCACTGCAGTAGACCTTCAGCATGCACCTGTGCTGTCAAGGAAAACTTCAAAAATATAGAGCATAATGAAGTTAAATGGATTCCCCCCCCAATCTACAGAGTGTATTATAAGCTATTATTCTCATCCACAGTCCATATATACAATATCAATATCAGCGAGTCTGTAATCAGATAACTGTGTTTTCACAATATTGGGCAGTTAAATCATCACCGCATCATTCAAAGTGGACGCAAATTGACCATTTTGATGACAACGCAGCCATTGAACTGACTGCTGACGCATTAGCATTAGCCTGACATGTAGAAGCAATCATTTGTATAATCGGCCTTGAATTTGCAAGCGAGTGTAAGAATAGCGGAAGCAAAGAGTTGTTTCTATAGCGTTTCAGATGTACTAATCCTCTCCTCAGCACACCTGGTAAGCAGTCTTTAGTAACAGGTGCGTGCGAGAAGCGAGGGAGGCTAAAGGCGATTGTCAACATGTGCAGGAGAAGCCGGTGTGTGTGTGTGTGTGTGTGTGTGTGTATGTGTGTGCCTGTGTGTGTGTGTGTGTGTGTGTATGTGTGTGTGTGTGTGTGTGTGTGTGTGTGTGTGTGTGTGTGTGTGTGTGTGCCTGTGTGTGTGTGTGTGTGTGTGTGTGTGTGTGTGTGTGTGTATGTGTGTGCCTGTGTGTGTGTGTGTGTGTGTGTGTGTGTGTGTGTCTGTGTATGTGTGTGCCTGTGTGTGTGTGTGTGTGTGTGTGTGTGTGTGTGTGTGTGTGTGTGTGTGTGTGTGTGTATGTGTGTGCCTGTGTGCCTGTGTGTGTGTGTGTGTGTGTGTGTGTGTGTGTGTGTGTGTGTGTGTGTGTGTGTGTGTGTGTGTGTGTGTGTGTGTGTGTGTGTGTGTGCGCGTGCGCGTGTGCGTGTTTTGCATTCATTTGCGAGTCGCTGAATCAACAGCCAGGATCTCTCCAGGACTCCTAAGAAGGTGGGAGTTGCGGAGTTGACTCTTTTGCAGACGACTTTCCGTCACTTCTACCTCGCACACCTCGGGGCTGTGGGACACTGCATTAAGGCTGCGACGCACAAGGCAATCACGCTCTCACTCAGCCTGCCTCCGCAGCACTTCCTCGCCACTAATTCCACCCTAATGATCACAAATGGCGAGGTGTCTAGGTATGTTTCTAAGAGAGACAGCGTAGATTTATATACATTTAAGTGTGTGACTGTGTGTGTGTGTGTGTGCGTGTGTGTGTGTGTGTGTGTGTGTGTGTGTGTGTGTGTGTGTGTGTGTGCGTGCGCGCGGCATTTCCTTAATGTTAATGCACCAAAAATAGGAATAAATAAACAAATACAAATTGTTAACAAGTCCAGAATCTCGAGTCCGAGTCGAGTCTGTAGTCTTTTGAGGATGAGTCTCAAGTCACTGTGTGTGTGACTTTAGTGCGACTTGAGTCCAAGTCCCCATCTCTGGTGTGTGTGTGTGTGTGTGTGTGTGTGTGTGTGTGTGTGTGTGTGTGTGTGTGTGTGTGTGTGTGTGTGCGCGCTACTATAGCCAAAGGTCTTGTCTTCTGTCAACACTTGAGGTTGAATGCCTTCTGCTTGGTTCTTTGCACTGCTTCTCATCAGATCCTGCCTGGCACAGAGCAGACTCCTCTCATCAGATGCTGCCTGGCGCAGATCAGACTCTGCTGTTAATGGCAAATTAGACTTCTGGCTGCGTTGTCCTTATTTGCCATTGACTTGATTGGGACAACACATGCTCTACTGTAGCGTTGTTCACGATACTAGAATTTCTCATTTCGATACGATACCAAGGAAATTTTCGATACTCAATGCCATTTCCGATACTGCAGGTGGGATAATATGAGAGTGCGTCAAGAGGCATAAAACTAAACGAAGACAGATGGGCGGACAGACGCACGCTTCTCCATCATTTAGGCCCGATAAAACTCATTACAAACTTTGCACTTACACAGCAGATTACCCATGCTCTAGTCATCAGCCTATCAGAACACTTTCAGCTTGTTGAAGTAACAGATACCCCACCAATGATAGGGAGGGAAAAAGCAGTACTGTTGCAAATGAGTATTGTATCATATTCAAATGTTATACTTTTGACAACCTTAGCAGGCTCTAATACTGAGATCAAAAGCTGATTCCATCCCTGGTTCTTTCACCTTTTGCATCTCGGGGAGCCAGAACTGACCCTCTTTGCATCGTACGGGTGGGGCGGTTCGGTTGCCACTGAAGCCCAGGTTGTGATAGAGTAGGCGGGCCGCTGATCAGACACCCTGGGCCCCTCTGCTCAATGGCTCTTGTGTGTTCTCTCCAGGTTCTGTTGCCATGCCGACGGGCAGAGCTGAAAAGGGCCCGGGGTTTTTGTGGGTCTTTAAGGAGTTTGGTGGAGGACAGGCACTCCCACTGTCACAGCGCTTCCAGGTGCAAGGGCAGGCCCCGCACACTCGCATGATGTCACCCGCACATCACCCACACCTGGGGGAAGGATCAGTTTATCTGCACAGGCATCAGCAGCACTGCCCCAGGGCTCAGTGTCTGCTGCCCCCTAGTGTGCGGATGAGTTATCTGTCTGCAGGGCATCTGGTGGTTTACGTCTCTTATCTTATCCCCCCCCCCCTCCTCCTGCTTCGATGTGAGGGGATTTTTGAGTGGGGAAAAAGGAGCAATTTGCGATATTGCAATTAGCTTTTGAGATAGATTCACTATGAATGAGACTGGTCTAGTGCAGCTGACTGGGGAAGTGATGTGTGATGCAAAGAGGTCCGAGGGCACCGGCGATGATAACTACCATCATTAGGGATCCATTACACCATGGAGCCCACTTGAGTTGATGGACTCTAACGATGTTGCACTGTAGAAAAGCATTTAGTTTTGATTAGACAATTGTTGGCATGGAGCATTTCATTAACTCCCAGATGAGGTTTTGTTGTCTGGGAATTGATATGTCGCCATTTGTGCCGAGGGCCGGCACACCGACCGCACCGCGCCGTGGTCCCTCTGCAAAGCACGCCGCGGTCCCCCTGCAAAGCACGCCGTGGTCCCCCTGCAAAGCACGCCGCGGTCCCCCTGCAAAGAACGCCGCGGTCCCCCTGCAAAGCACGCCGCGGTCCCCCTGCAAAGCGTGTGTGGACTGGAGCAGGGAACCGATATAATAATGGGATTCCCCCTCCTGACACTCCTCTACCCTTTAAATCCACCAAGCCTCTCCTCTCTTGCCTTTCTATTCGCCATGCAGTATCCCCCCCGGACAAATTGACTTTTCACTAGCCTGACTGTGTTGCTGTTTCCACTGTCTCGCCGCAGGATTTGATTAAACAATACAATCTCCCCGCTCGACAGAAAGTCTCTCAGCTCATGCGAGGCTGCCTCCTTACAAAGTCTATAGTAGCTCTCTCCAAATATTCCCTTTTCATGAATGCGGATGAACCCTGGATGCAGTGGTGCCGCTTACATTAGATTTTGCTGTTGTTTTTTTTACTTTCGTATTTCAGGCGATACACCAGCTGAAACATGTCCGTGGAAGTGACAGTATAAGCGCTTTGTAAAAGCATGGGTGTAAGTAAAGAAACTGCAAGAACTCCCCTTGCGTGTCCCTGTGTCCAAATTCAAGGCATAGATGGCAATGTTTAGATAAAAACACATGTAGATACAGTAGACTATTTTATTCTTTTCCCCCGTGTGCGATAGGCCATGTTCACATTACAGGCAAATCCATTTGCTGCTAAAGTCATTAATCATCATTATCTTGATTGGTTGCCCAAATCTGATTTGGGAGTGTGTCTGCACTGCCACAAATCTGATTTGGGCAAGTCGGATCTGTGTGTCCAGATAGAATGAGCCAACATACAATGTTTCTGGCAGTGTTTGCATGTCTGCTCTCTGGTCTTCAAGTCCCCACCCCCTGCAAAAGACTCTCAAATCTGATTTGGGTGATCAGCGCGTCCACACTGAAGTCACATCAATCGAAAGCAGATTGGAAACTACCTCCATATGTGGTTTGGGACAAGTGACACAAATCAGACTTGGAGCGTCCAGACTCATAAAACCAATCTGGATAGAATCATTAATAGGTCATTAAAGTTAACAAATCAGAGTTGGCCTCCTAGTCTGAACATGGCCTTAGTCATGTCGTGTGTGACAGACATGACTTGGGGATGGGGAGTGAGTGAGCCAGACCAGCTTAGGAGACCGAGCAATGAGCGTGTGTGGGAGTTGCATATTTGACCAGTTAGCTGATGAATGCCGCAGAGCACTGTTAGGCTAATCGGAGATTTGATCCCCTTCTTGGGTTTGATACACACAAGCCACAAGCCTTTGCTTTGTCCCCACGGTTCATTAGAATTGTATAATTAATAGTACTCAGCGCTTTCTTTGTGTGCCGCGTTAGAAAGTGATGAAGAACAAATTATTCATTTATAAAAACGAAATTTGATGCATATTAAAAGTGGGTTTTTAATTCAGGCACTGTACGTTATTCAAAAAATCTAATTGGCAAATCTTTTTGTACATGTTCCAGGAGAATAAGATGAATGGAAATGAGTTTTTCAGACTACATTTCTTGTTCAGCGGAAAGTACATGGCGGTTTGATATTGAACACCTGTTTCTTTCGCAAACATGTCTTAACTGTAATTATATCATGCAGCAGCCAGGTAGACAATAATGAACTGCAGACACTCCTGCAAAACACACACACACTTGATTTTAAAGGCTGCGGTTAGTCGGTTATGGTTACACGTAAGTCATTTGAGCCATTTCCATTGTGACGCAGGCAGCCAAAAGAAATAAAAGCTTGAACTCTGGACTTGCTTCAGGGGTAATTTCAAAGTTCAGATTTCGCCAACAGAATACGATAGCACTTAGAGACTTTGAGGCGTTTTTTTTTGTTTTTTTTTGTATTCCTGTAGAGGCTACAAAGTGTACTGGACATGCTCAGTAAATTATTTGATGGCCTTGCATTTTAGAATGCACTTGAGAACAATTTGTGCATGCCAAAAATGTGAAATGTGTTTATGGATTCATGCTGAAATGAAAAATGCATTGTAGCAGAAGGTTTTGTATCCGTCACACTTAACAGAGAGCTTCTTATAACGTCCCAGTTTGCTATTTCTTCTATTGTTATTCGGCGAGGTTAGAGTGATCCAAATGAACGGCGCTTGACACGCCATAAATCAAAGGTATTGGTTTAGTATCTTGCAGGAAATGATAGCAACATGAGGGATGCTCTGGCCCGCGTGATCCTATCACCAGCTTTTCATTGCAGCCTTCATGTAGGAAATACTTTGACACGTTTGAAATGCAGGGTTCCTGTTCGCACGTAGGCATACAAACACACATACACACAACAGCACACACACACACACACACACACACACACACACACACAGACACTCAAAAACACGCACACACACACACATGCATTGCATGCATAATAAGCCCACGTGCCCAACACAAACGCATGTCCGCAGTCAGCTTGCATTCAAATTTAATGCTGCGTTCATGTGCTCCTCGGATGCTCTGATTTTCCGACTTGGCAAGTCGTTCTTCCAACGTCGGTGTGTTCATGTGCTTGTGGTGTCGGAGTGATCAGAATGTGGAAACCAAATCGGGGGGTTAATGCTAACTTTTCTAAATAATCTAGGTCACTCTACGTGGTCAGCAACTAATGTTAATACATATATTACAAATGACATCTGAGCAAGTTTCTTACCATCAACAAAGCATCTACCGTACTTTCGTCCGCCATGTTTCTGCGTATATGTCGTCAAGTCGAGTTTCCGAGTTGTTGTTTCCGACTTGAGCGTCCGTTCGTGAATTTTCCCAGTCGGAATCTCTCTCTTTTTTTTTTCAAGATCATTCTGACGCCACATGAATGCAGCAATACTAATGTAAAATTGGTGCTGTTCTGAATGTCACATTGACAAGTTAATGTTGGGTGCTGCTGCATGGTGGCTGTGGGCTGCCATCAAGTAGCACTTTGTAGAGAAGGGTTCTTATACTTCTACATCCTGGAGAGGATAGAAGCAGCTCTCACAGGCTGCGGTGGGTGGGGGGGGGGGGGGGGGGGAATCCTCCAATTTGGATGTTTTCCTTACTTACTTTCTTACATAAAGTGAAATTTTCTGTTGAGCCGGTTTCATGACTGTTGCACAAATGGAAAGCTGCCCTCCTGTATAATCACACGGTGTTTGTGAGAAAGTAACAACATTTTCCTTGCCAAAATAGTGCAGACACATTTTTTTTAAAGTGTTATCTCCATCGTTGTCGTTGTTTATATGTTGTTTGTGTTCCCGTCTAGTACATCCAGCCTCCTCTTCTCCAGCTTTATCTTAACCGGCCTGTGTTTGAGGGATTTCTCTCTCTTTACACAGGATCTATCCATCTCCCCTGTGGCCACGCGGCACAGTATATATCTCACTGCATAACCATGAACCTCCCAAAGCCACGGAGGCAGCTGCACCTCGCTGACATTTATCACTATTATTCTCCTTCCTGTCTTGCCTTTATTTCACAGTGTTTCGGGGGGCGAGTTTACACCTTCTTTTTTCCTCCTCTCCTGTCGCTATCTCTCTGTTCTATTCCGGACAGGCACAATTGAAAAACCCCGTTGGGTATAACCCTCTGAGGGGGCTTTTGCTCCCCCTACTCCCCCGTACCCCCTTTACCTTTGCTCTATCTCGCTCCCGCGTCCCCCCCCCCTCCCCCTCCTCGCCTCGCGTGTCGTTTCACAGGAACACAGCGCACTGGGAAGGCCTCTTTAGAGTATAAAGGCACTAATGGAATTACCATACCTGCTTTTGTGCTCCAGTTTCCTCTGCTTTACTTTGACACAAGTTTGAATTGTCTTCACCTCAGCTGTCTACTTACTTAGTGACTCAAAGCCCTCCACATGTGTGTAAGTATCCATGGAAATGGTGGCTGTATGTAGGGCTGTATGTAGGGCTGTATGTAGGGCTGTATGGTGGGCTGTATGTAGGGCTGTATGTAGGGCTGTATGTATGTAGGGCTGTATGGTGGGCTGTATGTAGGGCTGTATGTAGGGCTGTATGTATGTAGGGCTGTATGTAGGGCTGTATGGTGGGCTGTATGTAGGGCTGTATGTAGGGCTGTATGTACAGTATGTAGGGCTGTATGTACGGCTGTATGGTGGGCTGTATGTAGAGCTGTATGTAGGGCCGTATGTAGGGCCGTATGTAGGGCTGTATGTAGGG
The DNA here is from genome assembly GCF_964638095.1 of Poromitra crassiceps. Lineage (NCBI taxonomy): Eukaryota > Metazoa > Chordata > Actinopteri > Beryciformes > Melamphaidae > Poromitra > Poromitra crassiceps. The sequence goes on along the minus strand of NC_139631.1, from coordinate 29,438,375 downwards.
CTGTATGTAGGGCTGTATGTATGTAGGGCTGTATGTACGGCTGTATGGTGGGCTGTATGTAGGGCTGTATGTAGGGCTGTATGTAGGGCTGTATGTAGGGCCGTATGTAGGGCTGTATGTAGGGCTGTATGTAGGCCCGTATGTAGGGCCGTATGTAGGGCCGTATGTAGGGCTGTATGTAGGGCTGTATGTAGGGCTGTATGTATGTAGGGCTGTATGTACGGCTGTATGGTGGGCTGTATGTAGGGCTGTATGTAGGGCTGTATGTAGGGCTGTATGTATGTAGGGCTGTATGTAGGGCTGTATGTAGGGCTGTATGGTGGGCGTCTGGGTAAAAGCACTCGTGCCGCGGAGACCCGGGTTCAATTCCCGGCAGCGGTACTTGCGGCTTGGTCAGACACTCCTACAGACACAATTAGCCGTGTCTGTGGATGGGAAGCCGGTGGGTCCTGGTTGCCGCACCTGGGCACCTCCTCTGGTCGGTTGGGGCGCCTGTTTGTGTGGGAGGGGGACTGCGGGGAATAGGGTCAGCCTCCCACGCACACACTACGTCCTGCTGGTGAAATTCCTCACTGTCAGGGCTCTCCCCAGATCGACAGAGGAGGTGGAGCAAGACTGGGCCAGCATTGACCAAGTACAGTACAATATTGTGGAGAAAATGGGAGAAAAATCGAGAGAGAAAAAAGTGATTAAATGTTTTTACAATACCAGTACCAATACCCTTAAAGTGATACCAATACGAATAGAGACTTCATTTGATCCATAGGCATACTTTTGAACGTTTTGGTGGCACCTCGGCATGCTGAACTGCCAACTCCGTTACATACACCGCGCTCGACTTCACCACCACAGACTGTATGGGCTGTAGCTGCTGCGGTAGTGAGCCAATCACATCGCAAAAACGAAGAACGGTTGCCGTGATTGAAACGAAGAACGCTTACCGTGATTGGCTGCGAGCAAAACCATACAGATCTGTGTACAAAAATGATTGAATGCAGGCATCGTTTGACTGGAGAAGTTTCGATACTACTTGTAACTGGGCTATTTCAGTACATTACCTTAAAGGTATCGAGTACCAGCCCTAGAGCTGTATGCATGTATA
>NC_139631.1:29424773-29432273 GCF_964638095.1 Poromitra crassiceps | reverse complement strand
GCAATTTAGAATGTTTATTTTGTCAAGTTAAAACCGTCGATAGGGCGGCGCATCGGCGACCCACACAAACACAACCACAATCTGCCCCATCCGCCCTATTATAGAGTTCAACAGTCACGTGACACCTCGGTTCCAGAAGCGTATTTCGCTGTTCATATTCTACAATCAGACTTTGATGATTAGCCACGATGCCATAAGAACCCAAGGTAAACTTACCACGGGCGAGCTAGTTGTGAAATGATCCTGGACAAGCCATAAATCTGTATGATATCATCCTTCTATTTTTTGTTGCTGCCCCCAAAATGTCATGGAGAAGTACTATACTACCCACAATTCTAAAGTGTAATATCGAAGTCTTTGATTGGTGGTGCTTGCTGTATGATCGTCTATGATGGGTGGAGCACGCTGGCCGGCTAGTGAAATATCTCTGGCTAGGCTACTACGAACGTAGGCTACAGTTTGCTGCTATAAAGGGCTCAAACCACCACTGAGTGACTGAAAGTATTACGAGTCACACTGCCTTCAACGCCGGCACCCATTTTGAAATCCATTGGTCGATTGTTGATCATATTAAAGCAAGGAAATGTGGCTATATATACATAACATTAGCCATGGAACTGATATGGCGGACATTCCAAGACCGCTGCCGGTGGTCCCGCCCACCACCGCTCAGAATGCTCTCCAATTTGCTGAAACGCTCTGTCAAACGCCACCGACTGATGAGGTCATATGGAATTGTGATGTCATAGATCTCTGATGATGTCATACGCACTGATGTCATAGACATTGTGACATCATCAGTGATGCCATAGGCTCTGCTGGTAATGATTTATGACATCACTGATGATGTCACAATTTATATGACATCATCAGTGTATGCCATAAATCATTGATGATGTCATCAGCACCGGGTGCAGCAGCCACTGGGTGTGTGGTCCACTCAGCTCCATACAACCCAATGCAGGCCAAGGCTCCCAAGACCCCTGGCCCTGGACTCTACCACCCTGGGCCCTACCACTTCCAGCCCCTACCCACAGCCAGCGCCTATCAACCTGTCCCTCACGTCAGTTCCTACCAGGCACCTACCAGGATGCCCCCTGCTCAGGCCACCCCTCCACCTCCTGCTGTGTCTTCTAACAGCTACTATGCAAACCCCCAGCACCAGACTGCAGCTCCTGCCTGGCAGTCTGGCACTGCTCCCCCACTGATGGGGGCGTACACTCCCATGAGTACACAACTCTGCCGCCCCATGGCTAATCACATGAACCCGGTGATGAGCTCACCAGCGCCGCCACAGTCGTCAGCGGCTTTCAGCTCTGTACCGCCAGGTCCCGTCTCCCATAATGCCATGCCAGCCTTGGTGCCAGGAATACCCCCCACCTCCCTCCATGGATATACACAGCCAGGCACTGCTCCCCCAACAATGGATCCCATGGCTCCCAACACATACCAACCAGGCATGGCTCCCTACGGACCCCCATGCACAGGTCTCCAACCCACAGGCCCCCCACCAACCATGAAACCCACCTTGCCCCCCACTGGACCTCCCATGGCCAATGCCACTCCTCCACCCCCCAAGGGAGATGGACCTGTGGCTGGCAATGGCCCTCACACGCCAAACAGCTACAATCATGTTGGCAACAAAATGGCTGGCCCGCCCCAGCCCGCCTTCCCCGGCTGGCACTTGGAACACTACTCCTCCCTTCTCCCCGGGTATCCGAACACCTCGGCACCCCCCAGCACTGGCAGCCGCCCCATGCACCCTGAGATGCAGCCCGCCACACAGCCTTACACCCAAGCACCTCAGCCATACCAGCAACCTCCTGGTGGCCCAGGCCTGGACCAGTTCAGTCCCTCCCTGGCCCGTCTGGGCCTCCAGTCCAGCACCCCCGAGGCCTTGCGGGTGGTCAACCTGCTGCAGGAGAGGAACCTGCTGCCAGCTGGCCCTGGCCCTGCCCCCACACCCTGCCTGCCCCAGGACCTGCAGAAGATCAACTGCAACCCAGATGTTTTCCGCTGCACCCTGACCAACATCCCTCAGACCCAGTCTCTGCTGAACAAAGCCAAGCTGCCGCTGGGTCTGCTGCTCCACCCCTTCAAAGACCTCTCGCGACTTCCTGTGGTGACGTCCAGCACCATTGTCATGTGTCGCTATTGCAAAATCTACATCAACCCCTTTGTTTCTTTCCTGGACCAGAATCGGTGGAAATGCAACCTGTGCTACAAAGTCAATCATGTTCCTGAGGAGTTCATGTACAACCCAGTCAGCAGATCGAATGAAGAGCCACACAAAAGACCCGAGGTCCAGAACGCCACCATCGAGTTCATCACTCCCTCAGAGTACATACCACAACCGCCTCAGCCTGCTGTTTACCTCTTTGTTCTGGACGTATCCCACAATGCAGTGGAGACAGGGTACCTGAATGTGGTCTGCCAGTCACTGCTGGAGAATATTCATGCACTTCCTGGAGACTCGCGGACAAAAGTAGGCTTCATCACCTTTGACAGCACCATCCACTTCTACAACCTGCAGGAGGGGCTTTCTCAGCCACACATGCTTATTGTGTCTGACATTGAAGATATATGTTTACCAACAACACCAGACAGCCTTCTAGTAAACATCAATGAATGCAAAGAGCTTGTGCAGTATATGATGAAGACTCTTCCACATCTTTTTGAGAATACCATAGAGACCCAGTCCGCCCTCGGTCCGGCTCTACAGGCTGCCTTGAAGCTGCTGTCGCCCACTGGGGGGCGTATGTCTGTCTTTCAGACCCAACTGCCCAACCTGGGAGTGGGGGCACTCAAGTCCAGAGAGGACCCCAAACAGAGGACATCTACCAAGGACATCCAGCACTTATCTCCGGCCACAGACTTCTACAAGAAACTGGCTCTGGAATGCTCTGGCCAGGATGTAGCGGTCGACCTGTTCTTGCTCAGCGCTCAGTACTGCGACCTGGCATCACTCGGTTGCATATCAAGATACTCCGCAGGGAGCGTGTACTACTACCCCTCTTACCACCAGCACCACAGCCCCACACAGGTAGAGCGCTTCCAGAAGGATCTGAAGCGATACCTGACCAGGAAGATCGGCTTCAAGGCCATCATGAGGATACGCTGCACCAAAGGTGTGTCCATCCACACATTCCACGGAAACTTCTTTGTGCGCCGCACTGATCTGTTGTTGCTTCCCAACATAAACCCGGATGCTGGAGTTGCTGTTCAGATGTCCATCGAGGAAAACCTTGTGGACACGCAGGTCGTCTCCTTCCAGGCCGCGCTGCAGTACACGTCCAGTAAAGGAGAGCGGAGGATCCGTGTCCACACCATGTGTCTCCCTGTGGTCAAATCTCTGTCAGATATCTTTGCCGGTGCTGATGTTCAAGCAATCACTGGATTGCTGGCTAGTATGGCTGTGGACCGTTCGGTGTCGGCCAGTCTCACCGATGCCAGAGACGCGATGACCAACATGGCCATCGACTCACTGGTGTCGTACCGCCAGGCCATGCTGACCATCCATCAGCCCGGCCTGCTAACCCCCGCCTGCCTCAGACTGTTCCCCCTCTACATCCTTGCCCTGCTCAAACACATAGCCTTCAGGACGGGGACTAGCACCAGGCTAGATGACCGGGTCTTTGCCATGTGTCAGCTCAAGTACCAGCCGCTGGCCTACATGATGCTGATGATCCACCCTGCTCTCTACCGCGTCGATGACCTGACCGACGACGGGGCATTGAACATCAGGGAGCAGACCATCCCTCAGCCCCGGATACTACAGCTGTCTATGGAGAACCTCTGCAGGGAGGGAGCCTTCCTCATGGATGCTGGAACAGTGATGTATCTGTGGATTAGAAGGAATTGCAACCTTATCTTCCTCACGCATGTCCTGGGAGTTCCCAACTACACTGCCGTGCCTCAGAACCTGTACGTGCTCCCAGAGCTGGACACTGCCGAGTCCCAGAGAACCAGGGCTTTTGTTGGCTGGCTGAGGGATCAGAGGCCTTGCTACCCCACCCTGCATGTCATCAGGGGTGACAGCCAGCTGAACTCGAACTTTATGCAGAACATGATCGAGGACCGAACAAAGTCGGCCTTGTCTTACTACGAGTTTCTCATCCACCTCCAAAAGCAAGTCTCCAAATAATAAGTCTGTCAGACTGTGGAGACGAGGGAACACTGATGTGAGGATGCACATTGCTGTTGTATGTATGCGTCTTGTGTGTGTGTGTGTGTGTGTGTGTGTGTGTGTGTGTGTGTGTGTGTGTGTGTGTGTGTGTGTGTGTGTGTGTGTGTGTGTGTGTGTGTGTGTGTGGTATGTTCAGGGATGCGTCCAGCTGTGGTCCAGCATCCCTCTGAAAAAGCCTTGTTAGAGCTGAACTGAACTGATGTGAAGCATCACAAATCAAACTATTTGGCGGACTGACTGAGAACAGAGAGATGAAAAATCTCCATTTTGATGCTGGAGCAAACTACTGGAAAAAAGAAAAAGAAAAAAAAAGATTATGTCAATGATCGAATCAACCTGTTTATTCTCATAGAACCATGCTGTCTAACAGAGGTAAATGGATGTGTGAAGTGTTTTGTTCAAAAAGCACAGTTGTCTTTACTAATAAATAAACATAAAAGTATGCTCAAGGCTAGGTTTATGAGGATGCTAAATGTGTCCGTACTCAGAATGATTTAGTGTCACCTGGAGCATTTGTACACAGAAGACCTGAGCTCTAACAATACTCTCTAACCAGTGGGCAAGCTTAGACATGCGGGAAGAACGCAGAAGGGACACAGGCGCACATGGCGCACTAAGAGCATGAGTTTGGTCACACCCAAAAAAAAGTGTGCCCATGGATGGCACATCGTCTCCAGTCCTGAGTCCTCACCCTAGAGATGAGTGAGCGGAATTTCTAGTTACCGTAGAATAATTACAGTAAACAAGTAAATTGAGAGGATGGCATAGAGGATTGGCAGCCTCTAGCAACCTCTGCGCTGCCTTTTTACATTGTGTGCCACCAGTTCAGATTTGGCCAGACATCTGTTGGATTACTTTATGGCACAAAGTGACTTTGCTTTACAGCACAAAACAGGTGCTGTTTTTCCAGTGCTAAAGCTTTCAGAGTTTCTCACACTGCAGATGGTCGAACAAGTAAAAGGTCAGTGAAAAAAGTCACTGGAATGTGATTTTGAGGAACTAGCACTAACAATACCACTGTGTACCAATAAGAATAGTTACTACCTGGTAGCAAGTTCAACTAACGGGGATCCTATTACACAAAAATAAATAATGAAAATAAATCGCCATCATCAATCATCCACCATGAATTTGTTGATTTAATTATACCAAGATATGACAATTAATTTGCTATTGACTTATTGATGCATAACTGATAAATGCAGCATCCTCAACAAAACAGCATTGCTCTAAGCCAGATAAACACATATGTGAATCCTTATGCCGAGTGCTATTCCCTTTTTAACATGTCATTGTTGTTTGTTGCTGCTCGCCCTGCTGATCTGCTGGCAGCATTATGATTAATGAGCTGACTTTGACTGTGCCTCTCAGTGAGTCAGTTGTCAAGCGACTCAAGCAGCACCTTGTCAAGTCCCATTTCCTCTCCAGTTAAGTCCCCTTTCTAAAGCCAGGGGCTAGCTGATTGTAGCTTTCTAAAGCCAGGGGGCTAGCTGATTGTAGCTTTCTAAAGCCAGGGGGCTAGCTGATTGTAGCTTTCTAAAGCCAGGGGGCTAGCTGCTTACAGCTTTCTAAAGCCAGGGGGCTAGCTGCTTGTAGCTTTCTAAAGCCAGGGGGCTAGCTGCTTACAGCTTTCTAAAGCCAGGGGGCTAGCTGCTTGTAGCTTTCTAAAGCAAGGGGGCTAGCTGCTTGTAGCTTTCTAAAGCCAGGGGGCTAGCTGCTTACAGCTTTCTAAAGCCAGGGGGCTAGCTGCTTACAGCTTTCTAAAGCCAGGGGAGCAGCTGCTTACAGCTTTCATAAAGCCAGGGGGCTAGCTGCTTACAGCTTTCTAAAGCCAGGGGGCTAGCTGCTTACAGCTTTCTAAAGCCAGGGGGCTAGCTGCTTACTAAAGCCAGGGGGCTAGCTGCTTGTAGCTTTCTAAAGCCAGGGGGCTAGCTGCTTACAGCTTTCTAAAGCCAGGGGGCTAGCTGCTTGTAGCTTTCTAAAGCCAGGGGGCCAGCTGCTTGCAGCTTTCGGGCCTCTTATCTACTGAGCCCTTCTTTAGTACCTTTGGTTGCCCCTCGGCTCGCCCGCCTGGCCTCAGATGCAGTCTGACCACGGCCAGTTCACAGGTCATTACCAGGCCGGGGCCAGCTGTGTGGCACACATCCACATGCCCTTAGCTAATGTAGCTAATTGAATTAGAGCCCGTGCTGTGGACGAGGCAGACATGAACAGTGAACCATGTGATTAACAGACTTGGAGAGGGAGAGGAGTGGATACAGATGGCATGCTGCTGAATATGGTTGACGTCTGTGTCTGAGTCACATTCACCCTGGCATGGATGTGTTTGTCATGTTTGGTCCAGAGCCGTGTATATAGAAGAGTCGCAGCATCTCCATTCACTCCAATGGACCAGTTTTTTACTCTCAAGAGTTCCAGGAAGTAAGGTCCTGGATTAAGCAGCACTGTCGAGTTGCAGCAAAATGGACAGTTTGTGTTGTACTTTGAAAGTTTTTTTTCCCCCTTAAATCAAATTGTACATTATCAGCTTTATTTTAGCATTCAAAAGTAGCGCGAGACCCTTTCCTGGCTGTTCATTGGCTAATGAGTCACGCATTTTGGTCCTCTGCCACTCTCTCTCTTTAGAGGACACTAGTTTGGTCTTGTGACATGTGTCAACGGGGGTCAAGTGCAGTGGACAGTCACGACGCGACTGCTGCCAGGCTTGTAATGCGAGACTAAAGTGCCACAAAATGTCTGCGGTTATTGCTCCGTCTTTCTGCCATTTGCTCTGCAACCTGTTGGTTGATATCTAGATATACAGCTAGCAGCAGCTTTTTGTTTTTCATGAGTCGTCATAAAAAAAGCCAGTCAAATCATTTCCATCATGCTGCATTCCCATTTCGTGTTATTTTTGTCTTCACACATGACTTCTATATTTGTTACAGTTATCCCGTACGTAAATCACACACACTTCTCTCTCTGTCAAAAAATGGAAACTCTGTCACAGTTTCCATTTTCCCCCTTCCAAGGCGTTCCAATTGTCAATTAAAGTCACAGAATGATATAGTCATAGCTTGCATTTCTTCGCTCTTGTCCTTGATACTGTCTTTGCAACTCCTCAAAGATCTCTCCTGCTCTCCACCCACCACTCATCATGTACAGTATATAGTGCTGTCATCTCTACCGTATGCAGTCAGAGCTTCTTTTGAAGTTGGATATTTCAGTCAGAAAAATGCTAAATGAGCAGAATGTCTGCATGTTCAAATGAAGCGCAGACAATTTTTTTACCATACTGTATGCAGTCATATCACCTCAATATTGTGTTGGCATCT
>NC_139631.1:29317273-29422273 GCF_964638095.1 Poromitra crassiceps | reverse complement strand
GTACACCATCCCGCTGTTGTACAACGTGATAGTCAGTGTCACCGTCTGATTTCACCATCTAATCTGGTCCATGTTATGTGGCATTTTATTGCCACATAAGTAACGTAGCGCACAGAGCTAACAGCTAGCTGACGCCAGCTTTCTTCTTCTCTCAGTTTATAGGCGGGTCGCTGACACCTTCAAGGTGCTTACCGCCACCTGCTGTACAAGTAGGTTACTTGTACATGCAACGGACATAAATCTATCCGTCTCTCTGTTCTGTCCATTTTCTGACGGATCAGTGTGGCCAAGGCCTTAGCCTAACCATAACCACTACTTTCCTAAACCTAACCCTAACCTAAACTTAACCCAAACCTTAACCTAACCCCAAAATCAGCTTTTTACCAACTGTGGCCACGCCACGGCTTTTGTCCCCAATTGCACCCACCGTCTCCAATCAAGTTGGGTGTGTGTCCCCAATTTCCACTTAAGCAAAACCACGCACACACACACGCACACGCACACACACACACACACACATACACACACACACACACACACACACACACACACACACACACACACACACACAGCGCCGCGGGAAGTAGGGGTGCTGCAGGTGCTGCAGCACCCCCTAGATTTTTTCCACAAAAAAAAAGATTTTTTTTTTTTTTTTTTTTACAAATGTAATTAAAAATATTTTGCAGTGCACTATGTTCCTTTCTTGTTTAAGAATGTTTCGGGAAATGAAAATGTAGCTTATTTAAATAGAATTATCAACAATAACAATCAAGGAAGTTACATGCTTGTAGGCTAGAGAAGAAGAAGAAGCGCGCATGCACGCACATGTTGTGTTGAACCAACCAACAACCAATACGAATTGTTTAATCTGGCAATAAAGAAATGTGAACTTGACATGCTATTTTAATAGCCTACTCAAAAATGCACCTCCCACTATACAGCAAAGAGAGGAGTCAATGTTTATTGATATATGCCATTCAGATCAGAATAATTAGTCTAGTCATTAAGTTTGCTGATAATATTTCTATCATGTTAAGTCTGTGTCATGTTAACTGGTGTATTCAGAGCAAATAGGGAGATATAGAGCATTATCATCATGCTATATATCTCCCTCTTTGCTCTGAATGAGTGAGAAAAGGAGAAAATACTGAATAATTACATCACAACAGTATCCTAATGTTAATTTATAATGAGATATTCCTCTAAATATGGCAAAAAAATGTAAAAAAAAACGTCCAATTTTTTTTCGGCGGGGCCCTTGCGGGCCCCACCGAGAGTCCCTTCCTCCCAGCACCCCCTGCTTAAAATGACTTCCAGCGGCCCTGCACACACATCTATCCACTGGCTTGTTGAAACACTCTGCATTTCTCTCCTGTGCAGGGCCGAGGTGGGCGTGCAGAGGGTGCTGCAGGTGGATCTGAAGATGGAAAGCTTCCCGGAGCCGCGGGGCAGCCGCTGGATGGCCTGGCAGGTGGAGTACCCGGGCAGCCGCGCCGCCACGCCGGAGGCCCAGACGGAGATCCCGCTGGCAAGAGAGGACCTGGCGGGCATCGTGCCCCTGGCCATGGTGAGCCACGTCTCTCACTCAGAAAGACCCCGCACTCATGATGTAACACCACACCCACTGCTTTTACACTGCCAATCTTTTGAAAGCAACATATTTGAACCGAGCATTTATTTTGCAAGTTTTCTTTCACCGCGTGAATGAAATACTCGAGTTGAACTGGCAAAGGCTGAGTGGAAGCCTGAGGGAGAGAAACGCATCTATTCACGATCGGATCGCATGTTTTGTATGCTAAAGCTTTTTCATTATAGCGTCTAGTAACTGAAAGCTATTTTCATATCAACATTGGGATCGCAAGAAGGAGATTTGCCAAGAAATGTGGAGTAAACATTCCCAAAGATATAACCACTTGCACAAACTGCACATAATACAGTGAAAATACCAACAATGCCACAGACAATCTTCATCGTCAGTCCTCGGCCACAGAGCAGGGCTGCTGCTCAGATGGGGCAGGCAGAGCTGTGCCTGCAGAGTGTGTTTTGGTGCGGGGGCAGCAGGCCCTAGGTAGGACCCAGAGGCTGCCGATAGCCTGAGGGTAGACCCAGAGCTGCAGGCTAATACCGAGGATCCCCTATAGAACTTCACAAAGAGAACCTCCACAGCTTTGTTGGCAAACCAGGAGCTTCTCATTTAGATGAAGAGAGAAACAGGTGACAAACGAGCCACATCAATCGGGTTGAGTGAAGTGAACGACGTGCCGCGCTGCTGATGACTAAAGAACAAAGGTGGCATTGATTTCTATTTCTGGGCTTTGTGATCTGCTGCATCCAGAGGGCTTGACTGTTGTGTCAACGTTGTTCTCTAAGTATTGCTCCAAGCTCTGTAGATGATAGATGCCTGTGGGTGGTTGTTCCTGGATGGAGAAGAATGTAGCGTATCCTCACGCTTAGATCCGTTCTCTGGAGGCTACGGTGTGTTTAGTGCTGCAGTGTTGTTAGAGTTCCTTCTCTCCCATCCTTTTTCATGTGGCTGATGAATCAACAAGCCTGCCTGTCATAGACCAGCAACACGCAACATGCAGTGTGCTCCTCCCACGCCTGACACTGACAAAAATGGCTGAGATGAGTTGCGTGATTATTTCGCAAAGGCTCTGGAAAAAAGAAAGAAATCAAAGAAAAGAATTCATGGTGTAATTTGCTCTTTTTTCTAGCCCACTGAACATTTCAGCATAGCTCTCTAAAATGCACTTATTATTATACAGATAAACCTTGATTTCATTTCATTTGGACGCTACTGCCTGATCAGCTGTTGTTGTGCAGGCCTGTATCAGAGGCAATGCTCCCACCATTGTGTTGTCCCAGATGAATCCTCTGTATGCACGCTGCACACCTCACACACACACACACACACACACACACACACACACACACACACACACACACACACACACACACACACACACACACACACACACCTCACACACACACACACACACACACACACTAATCAATCAATCCCAAAAGTCCCTCCGCTTTTTCACTCAAATCATTATGCTTATTTTACACGGAATAAGGATTTATGGGACGCTATAAATCATGCAGCTTGCCAAAGCGACAAAAATCCATCTTAATTAACCTGATATTAAAATCATTTGCTGAACTTGGCTAAATCAATTAGGGGCAGAATAATTAAGGCACAAGCCTCACAGGAGATAAAGATGAATGGTGTTTTCGTGTGCTTTAAAACAGATGGTGTGTGTGTGTGTGTGTGTGTGTGTGTGTGTGTGTGTGTGTGTGTGCGTGTGTGTGTGTGTGTGTGTGTGTGTGTGTGTGTGTGTGTGTGTGTGTGTGTGTGTGTGTGTGTGTGTGTGTGTGTGTGTGTGCACGCGTGTGCGTGCCTGCGCATGCCAACTGTAAGGCCTGATATGCCCTTATTCTGCCTTGATTTACTATTCTGTACAAGAGACCCATCATTGAGTCAGTGAAACCGCTGTGACCAACATGCCAGTGCTGAGTGCATAATAAACAGATATATTGAGAAGTTCACAGATCAGTGTTTGACAGTCTTATCTGCTCCTAACATTTCAAACATCCACACCCCAGTGCATTTATTGAACAGAGGTTGGTCAGAGTTCACTTACTGTATCAAATGAATGAATGCTTTGAGGGTTGTTATACGTAGACTCAGTTCTTAATCTCTAACCACTTCGCTCAACTAGAGACTAGAGGACTTTCTGCCAGCTTTCGTTGTTAAACTGGGTGGAAACAATTAGAGACCAATCCAGAGTCTTTAGGGCGGCCCTTCATGCAGAAAGGCCGGTGACACGCAGAAGTTGTGCTTGTAAACAGACTAAACAGAATCAAATAATCAATGTTTTAAAAAGTTCTCTTGGTGTTACAAAGTGAGTCGCTGTATCTCCACTTTGTTTCACTACGGAGGTTAATGGGGCGATAGCGGCATTTCTGGCAACATGACGAAGGGGCGTGCGTACAGTAGGTTTGTTAGCGGCCGTTCAAACTACTATTTCTGACAAGACGTCCCCAGACGAGCGGTAGGCGGAGATCTCCCATTGTCTGGGAGCCGAGACTAGTTTTTACGTGCAGATTTGGGTCAGATGTTTTCCCCCAGCCGCGCACTATTCTCCCGGGCTTTCTCCTTCACTTCCAAGTGTCTCTTCCTCGCAGACAGCTCACTAAGGTGCCCCGCATCTCCAGCCATCCCATGCTACTAACACAAATACTATGCAGACATATTCAGAACTCATTAACTCTGTCTGTCTCTTTCTCTCTCTCTCTCTCTCTCTCTGCCTCCCTCTCTTACCCCCCCCCCCCCCCCACACACACACACACACACTCGAGCACACGCACACACGGCTTTCGCAATCTGCATGGCCCAATATGAGCGACGCACACAAGCGAGGAAGAGGAAGGCAGAATGAGATTGCTTGAGATCACTGTGGCATGAAAAGGCCCACAGATAAGTTCCTCTCCGCTCCTCTCCTCCTCGCTGATGGAACAGAGGAGGTGAGGTGATGTACGGAGCAGTGCTTCACCACCACCACCAGCAGCCCCCCCCCGCTGGGAAAACATGGAGCTCACTGACTCCAGTAGAAAACAACTTCCTGTGCGCGGAACAGAAGCCACCGTAATAGAGTCGTGAAGACAGAAGCCTGTAGCAGAGACTCACTACTTGATTGTAGTTGGGATCGGGTAATCCCAAAATAATAGAAACACCTATGATCATTTCCTAATGAGGATTTTTTTGCCTTCAGAACAGCTTCAGTCCTCCTTGGAATGCTGTCACACAAGTACCCCACTACAGGCCCGGCGTTAGGGGGGGGCCTGACCGGGCCGGGCCCCCCCATTCCCCAAACTGCCCCCCCATTAAAAAATAAAAAATAAAAAAAATAAAAAAATTGGCTAAAAACGTTTTTCTGTTTTAAAGTTTAAAACGGAATCTGGCTGGGGAGGTACGGTGGTGCAGTGGTTAGCACTATCGCCTCACAGCTCGAAGGTCGTGGGTTCGATTCCCACCTGGGGACGAGGTGAGCGCTGAAGGAATGCGTGCCCGTCCACACACCGCATGTCCTCGAGTGCCCACCGTCCGGGTGGGGTCGGCAAAATGGCCTTTCTGTGTGGAGTTTGCATGTTCTCCCCGTGCCTCCCGGGGGTCTCCTTCATATAGGAACCCCCTTCACAAAAACATGCAACATCCTGGTTGCTAATGTGGTTCCTCCTCTGATCGTTAAGGGCGCCTGTTCAGAGGGAGGGGAACTGGTTGGAATAGCGTGAACCTCCCACGTGCTATGTCCTACCGGTGAAGCTTCCTCTGGCAGGTGAAAAGAAGCGGCTGACTGACTGCCCATGTCTCGGAGGAAGCATGGAATCAGTCTCGGCTCTCCCCAGATCGGCAGAGGATGGAGTAGCAACCAGGATTGAGCAATCGGGGGGGGGGATAAAATGGGATAAAAATCGGGAAAAATATATATATATATTTTTAAAAAAACGGAATCTGGCTGTCATTAGGCATTGATTAACTGAATGCTATTGCTAACTGTTACTTTGAACATCCATTTGCAATGATTCTGGCTGGATATTAACTATTGTAAATTTGTCACAATGAATGCAATTTGTACACAATGTGTAAATACATTTAATATTAATTGTTTAGGCCTAATTATTTGTAAAGTCACAACACATTAGAGATGTGTGTAGTTCTTCATAGATTTAGCCTCTTCATTTTGCTCTCAAATGCACCAGGTTGACGAATTTTACTTTAAAATGTACAAAATCTTCTTCCGGGGGAGAATCCCCCCGGACCCCCCTTGGGTAGCTTGGCCCCCCCAAGCTAGGGGCAGGCCCCCTCTGTAACTTGGGTCTGGAGCCGGGCCTGCCCCACTACACACAAGAACAGTGTGTAGTGGGGTACTTGACCAGTCGCACTATTTAATTTTCACCATCTTATAACATCTACACATCATGAGGGGGCAGTACTGGCACCATAGGGGGAATCTGATGCTGTAAAATGACCTCACATTCCTTGGCCGCTACAGTATATGACCATGCAGAGCACATCATCACACCTGCAGATGACTAGATGGCTGATCATGTTATTACAGAATATTGCTGCATATCGGGCAACATATACGCCGATACCGATATATCTGTGATAGGCCAATATCAGCTGATATCGGTTGGGCTCTAGTCAGAATCTGCTTTGTTCATGTTTGTGCGAGAAGTGTGGTTTTCAGATCTGTTCCTCCTCCGTACAATGGCAGTGAATCGAGAGAGAGAAAAACACACAATTCTCTAATTGCCTCTACCCGAGCAACAGATAACAGAGTCACTGATTCTGCGGTTTATCATGGCCAGGAAGCGACACTACCAAAGTTCAGCATCACTTTAGTGTGGCGATTGTCAAACCACTTAAAAAAAGTGACTGGTAGGCTGCTGCTAATTTGTTTTCAGCTTACTATGACAGACCTTTTTCCCATGTGGTGTTATTGTTATTATTGTTATATTGTTATCATTGTTGAGTTGTCAAGGTTTTGCCCAGCTCCTATAGGCTTTCAATAACATAATATCGTTATCATCAGTGATGTTGACAGCACATCAAGGTTACAGAGACAGATAAGAGAGGTAAAGAGGGGCAGATAGAAGGAGAGAAACAGAGGAGATATATATATATATATATATATATATATATATATATATATTATATACGGTATATATATATTATATACGGTATATATATATTATATACGGTATATATATATATATATATAGAGAGAGAGAGAGAGAGAGAGAGAGAGAGAGAGAGCGAGAGAGGCGAAGAAGGGAAAGAGACACAAAAAGAGGGAATTTCTCCAATCTTTTTTAATCAAGTTGAGAGGGGAGACTTCAAGAGAGCGCGCTGAAGGCATTTGTTGACACAACAGCTTTGTGGGCTTTGCCCAAGAAGAGCCTTTCGTCTGTAATTAGCACTAATTAGCCTAATAAGCTAGACTGTCTTTCGTCATAATGGAAGAAGCTGCAGTAATTGTGTTTAGACCAGAAATAATCTCTTAAACTGAATCCATACGTGACCATGTCTCTAAAGGTTGTAATGTAATAAAGCTAATTAGACTATTGGTAATGGGAAGCTTGTTTGGGCTTTGATCACATTTCTGGCTTTATTACTTCAATGGCTCCTCAGACCCCATTCATGGCATGTTCGAAATTACCGTGCCCTTGCAGGAATTGATTATTATTTAAATTTAAAGAAGTATTTTCATTGCATTTCCCGCAGCAGGTGATGGGCCCTGCCATGGGTGACACCTCTGGGAAAGCAGTGGCACCGTTGAAGAATGAGCAGTGTTTTTCTGCTGCCTTTGAAGAGGGCTCCTCCTGTGTGTTGTCACAGACCCCCACCTGCACCGCCAGGCCTCCGAGCAGCGCTCACCACTTTGTCACCAATTTCAGACCGTGGAGCAGCACTTCTGCAAATGCAGCAATTATTTCAAAAGCGGAAAAATGAAAGGAGTATTCAAAAGTTCTAGTGAGTTTCGAGCGAGGCAATGCCTCCGAACTCTCTCTCTCTCTCTCTCTCTCTCTCTCTCTCTCACCGGTGTAATACGGCTTGCCTGTCCTGGCTTGTCTTCTCCTCACCTGCTTCTTCAGATCTCATCCTCTCATCTCCCTCCCTACTTCTGCCGCTCGCTCTAGACAAACATGCATTCATATATTAACAATGTGTAATTGCTTCCCTTGTCACCCGCATGCAGCCTCCTCGTGTTGGCATCTCCTGTTTCCCCTTTAGAGGAGTGCAAACGAGCTGCGTGTCGTTGTTTATTTGTATGCCTCCGTGGGCGGTAGCCGAGCCGGAGACATTATGGGTTCGGGTTGTCCGTCCGTCCGTCCGTCCGTCCGTCCGTCCGTTCATACGTCCGTACGTCCGATGTTCGTTAACGCCTCGACGGAATTTCGTCCACTTCAAATGTCCACTTGGAATCAAGGATGAACTGGATACATTTGACCTCACGATGGCATTCGTCCACTCAAGGATGAACTGATTAGATTTTCGGTCGTCAAAGGTCAAGGTCACCGTGACCTCACGAACGCCATTTTCAAGCTCGTTAACGCGATATCTCAGTAACGCCTTGGCGGAATTTCTTCGCGTTTGGCTCAAACGTCAAAGTCTGGACAGACACGGATGTCGACTGCTCACTTGTTGGCGGAGGCATATAATGTCCGCGGTGCGGTCGTTCTAGTTATTTTACTTATTTATTTGATTTAATTTATTTTTTGGAGTCATCTGGAGATGGATCTTAAAGGCAGTAATTGGATGCCTGAGCGGATTCTTCGCCGCGGTAGGAGGCTGGTCCATTATCTTTTGCCATGGTGAAGTAATCCGCTGCTGTCCATGCTGTCCTCATCATCATTACCCGTGCTGCAGCGGCGCGCTGATGGAGAGGGAGCGGGGGGACAGGGCATACATCATATCTGGACTCATCGCTCTTCCTGCTGCAGCCCAGGCACCAAACTGTGCTCACTCACATCCAGAGCATCCAGAGGCATCGAGATGAGGAGAGATGAAGGCGGCCCTTTGCATTCACGCGCAGCTCCAATGTATCGTTAAACAATACATCATCACCCCGGCCTTCTCTGGCCACTTCCGCTCCCGCGTGATAAAGCCATCTATCAACATCCCCCATTGAATGTTTCATCTTACTCCTTTCTATTTCATTCCCTCCATCGCAATGCACATCTTCTCTGCCGGGCGAGTGGAATCGGGAGAAGCATTTATCAAACGCACAGTTGGACAAACGGACACGAGCACTTTACACAGTACTTGGCCTAATCAGAAATACAGTGCAGGTAACAACAGTATGCAAGCCCTTTATCAGAACACATGGGCTGGTGCGTCCTGGTGGCTCACGTGGTGGTAGCACGCGTACCACGGAGGCTCAGTCCTTTGCGTGGCCGATGCGGGTTCGAAGCCACATGTCATCCGCTCTCTCTCCCCCCACCTTTCCTGTCTGCCTAACTGTCCTATCTAAATAAAGGCGAAAATGATCAAAAGAGAAAAAAATAAAATAACACATGGACTGGAAGAGCATGTACAGCCCGGGTAAATGCATGCCACTGATACACATGACTGATTTCAGCGGTCCAATAACCTCGCCCAATGTCCAGTCGTCCACGTCCACTCCGTTCCACTGGACGTCCTTGTGTCTGGCCTCTTGACTCATACACTTTACAGTAGGGCGCTGATGAATAAATCCCAAGTGAGCGATCGATTAACAGCTAGCATAGCATGGAGGCTGGCTGATGATGAAGTGGCAGCACTAATTGAGCCCACTGCACTGCATGCACCTATGCCATACTTCATGTAATGCTAATTAGTACAAAACAATGTGACGAATGGTATCCTGGTCCAGAACGTGATCGGGCTCCTCGAAGTTGCATCATGCTTTAACGTTTTCTATGTTCCATAATTCCTCCGCCGTCATAGGGTGCCACTTACTTGCTGTAACTAATAATAACAATATTTAAAAAAAAAAGATCAGATGGACGGCTGTCGAGATAAATACATTTTTGTGTTGCCAGTAGGTGGGCTATGACGTGACCAAATGCGCGTGACCAAATTACAGATTGGGATCTATTTCGGGAAACGGATGTAGTTTAATGGCAAATTCTGTTGCTGTCACTCGGGAACAAACCGACGTGGTACTCTGCAGTCCCTGTGTAATTGTTGAAAGGCTAAAAGTGAGGGGCAAACCCTCTCTCTTTACGTCGATGGTGTTTGAGTCAAAGCCATGCTTAGAGCTCCCTCTCTCCAGCATCACCCCACACTGCCGCAGTGCCTATTTCAGCAAAGATTCCTCGCCACTAAGATGTCAACAAACAATCAGTCGCCATTAAGAAAACCGTCCTTTCAGCAGTGCTTTTGAAACGTCCAGCAGTGTGGGGGAAATTACCTGTTTACTGTGCTGTCACAACGCGTGCTGTCCTCAGCGCTGTAGCACTTAGTCCACACACAACGCTCTGCTACGGGGGTGGGGGAGGTGGGCGGGGGGGGGGGGGGGTTGTGGAGCAAGCTAACAGGGATGAACTGAAGGGCATGCTCCAGTTTAACAGATCAATCTGACTGTGTGACAGCCCATGCTCATGTCCATAGCTCCCCATTATTGTTAACATCCTTCACATCTGACGTACTTGACATTCTGCTCCAGCGCTGTTGGCTCTGGCTGTAATCCTGGCCCGCTGAGGCTTGTGAGAGGAATGTGTGTATTTTTCGCGAGGTAATGGACTCTGCAGTGGAGCTGACCTTTGTGCCTGCCGAGAGAGGTCCGTGTCCGGGGGGCAGCTGAGCCAAGCGAAGCTGGCAGTATGGATCTCCATCAGAGCCGGGTTGAAGAAATCAGTCAGAGAGATCAGGAGGTTATCCCCGCCAGGCGCCGTATGCTGTTGGTGACCAACTTCTCCATCGATCGGCCCGAGCGTGGTAGATATGGGACTAACCCTAGCGTGATAGATATTGGGCTGAAACGGAGCAGGCCGTCTTCACTACTCCAAGCATAAATTACATAAGATCTTCCCTTCTGTCTCACCGCTGTGTGACAGGTGTCAGAGCGCACGCTATCTCACGCCTTCTGGTTTTGCCCTTCATTAACGAGTTTCTGGGCCAAAATATTTGACTGGTACTCTATAAGGCCTACAAAATAACCCTGCAGCCGGAGGCAGAACTCGCCATCTTTGGCTGCTCTGAGTCCTCTCTGAACTTCCCTACAGCTGTGCAGCCATCTCTGACACTGGGGACAACGGTCGCCAAAATACTTATTTTGAAGGAATGGAAGTCCTCCTCTTCACCAGGTGTGGCTAATGGACATGGTCTCTGTAATACAGATGGAAAGACTCCGGTTCCTGAGAACAAACTAATTTAGAAAGTTCTCAACTATCTGGGACCTGTTTTTAACCTACTTTGATGAGGTTAAGAATGACTAGTGACTGAGGTTAGGTTAGGACTGATTTCCCACAGACCCCTTGTCTAAGATCTCATACGCAATATCTCTTACAAGCCCATAAGCACCTTATGCGGCTGGTAGGTAGGTGTTTTTTATTATTATATATTTTTTTAATCTTTTATTATTATTACTTATTTTCCTGTGTCTGAGCCTGTTTCTCTTGTATGTTTACCGTTCTATAATTTTTTTTACATAAAATATATATATATTAAAAAAACGGAGCAGGCCGCTGTGGGCTGGGCTTCCTCCCTTCATGCCTGCTGGCCTCCAGCACAGGGCATCAGCGGGGCATCAACTGTACCGGCGCCGGCATCAGTCAACATCAACCCGCCTTTCCCGCGCGTGCGCGGTCAGACCCCCTGCGGCTTCCCCCCCTCCTCCCACTGGTGTCTGGTGAGCGGAGAACGGGTTGTGTCCCTGGTGTCTGACCTTGCTATCTCCTGGAGCTCGAGTTTGACTGTTGTTGAAATTCACTAGGGACCCCCCGCTCCTCCCTCCTGACCAACTGATCGAGATATATTGCAGGTGTGCTATTCATGAGCGTTGCAAGGGATTTGTCCTATAAAGTTAAAATATGGCACTTCCACCAGCCAGCCATGTTTTATTCAGGAACCCCTTTGCCCAGCATGAGATGCAATTCATGGCCACTGGGCTCCAGAGGCTGGCTTGGTTCCTGTTCACCACACCCTGTTTCCAGCACCAATAATTATTTTAAACTTTATTTTGAAAAGTGCAGGCCATAATAAGCACTAGATAACTGTACTTTATATGACGAGGAGGCGTGTCATTAACCGATGAAGCACAGAATTCCATGACCATGGCAGTTCATAAACCAACAGTATTTCCTGTCACAAATGACTTTCCTTTATGTCACTTCCAGAAACCAAATTTTTGAGGTTCGATAATATTTTGTCGATAGAGTCTCTGTGCCAAGGGTCTATTGGATAGACCCTTGGCACGGCACAAAATTTATTATCTTATCAACAAGCCATCTAAATTAAGGAATCATCTACATTTCATAATGTAATTAATATTTGTGGAAGGATTTGTCCCGTCAGCAGCATGTCCTTGTGACACTTTGCTTGCTCCAGGCGAGGTTTACTCATAAATCATATGTACTCATAAATAATTTACAGCTGGGAGCAATTGAATGTGACTAAAACATCAATACCGTCCATGAACTGTCATGTGAATCCTCCTGCCTAACCCATCACTCACAGAACAAGTTCTGATGGAAAAAAGAGGGCGTTCTGAATCTTGATACATCATTGGTTGCCCTTATTTTGGGGTCCACGAGGTCAACGATGCAACATAAATCATCCCAGCGCTGACTCTGTTGACTCAACCCATATTCAACATAAATCACCGCAGAGCTGACTCTATTTACTCAACTCATATTCAACATAAATCACCCCAGAGCTGACTCTGTTTAACTCAACTCATATTCAAGGCTGTGCAGCATTTTCTCCACCGGGGGCTGTCAGGGCGAGAAGTTGCAGCGAGTCTCTTGGCGCTCTCTTTCTGACCATCTTACCGCCTTGGTCAACAGGCAGATTCAGGTCAGTCATTCAGGAGTGAGATGCCTCACTCCTCGGCATACCACGTAAAAACCAAGTAAACAGACATAAGGGTTAAAAACACACATTGATGATTAGAGGCAAAAGAGGAAAAACGCATGTGGCAAGGTGCAAAAATATGTCTGCATTGTTTGTTTAAAATGCCAATGGTGGTTGGGATGAAGGAGTTCTTGGAACTGTACTATTGTCAAAATGTATTGTCAAAATTTCCACTAACCACAAGCCTCTGCAACTGTAGGCCATCACCCCAAATTTGCTGTTGCACTGCACAGAATCTGTAAGCTACTTGTCTATATCAATCTCTATAACAGGAGCCTGTTTCAAATCTGCACACATCGCCTTTAGTGTGTGTGAAAATTACCTGTGTGTGTGACTTTTCGGTGCTTTCCTTGACAAGAAATAGCCTTTCCCTTCTAAGTGTCTCAATTACTGAAGGAGGACTCCACAGAGCTACCTGCTAAATTAGGCCTCCAACACGACTCCGACACGACCGCTAATTCCCAGGCAGCAATTTAGCTTGTCCACGGGATGCTCAGCATGATCGCTCATTAGCTCCTCATGCTAACTGACACTTTCTGGAGTGGCTCCACTATCAAAGCAGTCACCGAGTTCATCTCCTCGCAACCAGCCATGACGGAATGTAATGAGCGGATCAGGTCTCGCGCCTCAGACAGGGGGACTGCTATTGAAAAGCGGTTAGAGGTGTTTTAGGGAGGCAGTGAGGGATGACCGTGTCGTGGAGATAGGTCTCCGCAAGCCCCCCCAACTCATCCCATCAGCTTGGAAAGCGGAGAGCAAAAGGATATGAGAGAAGAAGGAGAGAAGGATGCAGCTCTTCCTAGGGTGGAGGATGAAGATTAAGGGAAGAGGAAACAAGAGAAGAGACCCTCATTAGAAGGCTTCACACCCGTCCCGCCGCTTCAAGCCGCTGTCATGCGGTGATGTATCGCTCTGCGTGGCGCTGCTACCAAGGCCTCTATTCCCACTCTACTCCACGTTCCTCACTTCCAGCCAATTAAAAGCCCCACTGTAGAGTAGAGGGAGGAAGTGGCACATTGAGCACGACACAGTAGTGGAGGAGGAGAGAGGAGCTGATGAAAAGACACGTCTCTTTTAGTCGCCTTAATCGCTCCAGGACACTGTCTGAGTGGCGTTTTATGTCTGCCGCATATTATTCATTATCTTCTACTCCCATTCCACTTTCCTCACACGTACGCATAAGACTGTATATCACCATGGTGTGAAAATGTTTATCCCAACTATGAATATTTCATTCACGGTAGGTTGGTATATTGGCATACTACTTCATGGCCATTTCTCCCCGTTCGCTCTTGAGATGACAGAAAAGATCAGGAATAGACTCCCCGTCCAGCAACGAGTCATCAATCATGCTTGTGAAAGCAGGAGATTAGTGTTTTGGCTTATTATATATGAGCTAGCTTTACTGCCCTTCTATGCGTTTAAGTTTCCCTGCACAGTATATGGGGGTTTAGTTCAGCCACAACAATGCGCCGCTGACATGAATACGCATACGCATACACATTATGTTTACCACCCTCTCACCTTTTCTGCTTCACCATGAATAATGCAGATCCTTCAAATCCCCGACTCAACGCGTTGCTTGACCTGTTCTTCTGCTCGCCGCGGCCAGTGTGGCTGGGTTAGAATATGGATGTTTTAGCGCCAGGTAGAGAGAAAGCACAGAGCTGATCGCTAGACCAGGACAGGCAGCTTCTCGATTTCTCATGCTGCCTGTGTCACTCTGGCTGACACCATAAATCTCACTTATTTTCACATCCAGCCCCAGACACGGGCAGAAATTAGGGCCCAGACCACATTACCAGCCACAGCAGCGTGCTGAATGCTAACGGAGAGATCCTTGATAAAGCAGGCAGGCGGTGCTCCCGCAGATTATAGAACAAAAAGACCTCCTGTCTGTGTGTGAGACCCGGAGAGGGCAGAGTGGCCAGCGAAGTCAAGCATGAACACCAGCATCATCAACAGGTGGCTCTCAGAAGAGGTGCCCGGCCTGCAGCATGGAGTGAATGTTCTTTGAAATAAAATATCACTGAGGTCATTTCACAAAACGGCTGCCTTGTTATCCACCTCTCCTTATCAGTTCAAATATGTAAAGAGTGTTGCACATTTTTTTATTAGGGACTTTGAATTCGTCTTCCAGTCATATCATTGGAGAACACCGAGTCCATGAGTTGAGTTAATAGATGCTCAGCAAACATACTGATGACTAACTGATGACTACTTCACCTACTGTAGATGCAAAATGATGGTCTTTTAAAAATAAAAAAATAAAAAAATAAAAAAATAAAATCAATAATTACCACATGAATCCTGAGAGATTTGAACACTTTTAGTGTGAACAAACGAGAGGATTGGCAGATTCTACCCGCCTGTGTGCCGCTGGGTCGGACATGGTGGGGAATCTGCTGGATTACTTTACAGCACAGAGGGACATTGCTTTTTAGGCCAGGAAGCAGGAACCGTTTTTACTTGGCAAATATTACACCAATTTATTCCAGTTCAACTATTTGAAGTGCGTAGACGACAGTGCCATGTCAGAATGCATATTGCCTTTTAACAAGCACCGTTATCAGCTCTTATCCTTCAATTGGCTCTTCAACACTAATTCATATGGAGCGGCGCCAGACAGGGAGGGGAAGCGGGACAAGCAGCAATATCCTCTCAGAAAGCAGCAGGGGTTTATGGGAAACACAAAAAAATGGGCTACACGTAGCCACTAAATATTCGAAAACGAACGACCAAAATCTTTCTCGAAGACCAATCACACCAAAACTGAGTTCAAAATAGATTTCAGATGCGCAGTATTGTACGTGAAATTCCCCTTTAAGATGTCTTAATCTCTGAGACAAGAATCCCATAAATCTCTGACCCTAATAAAAACTCGAATAAAAAACCCTCATCAAGTAATAGAAGAATTATTCGGGTTTTACCGGCTCATATTTCATCGCGAACTGAGTGAATAACGCTCCTGTTGTGCACCAGTGGTCTTCATTTTGCGTTTAATTGCGATGTCTGGGTCTGTGTCTGACTGCACCGTGGACCACTGATGCATCACTGTATAGGCTCCCACTGTGGCTTATTACTGCCAGGCCCTGCTCTCTGCTGCCCCCAGCCTGCTTGTCGGGTCATCTCCAACTGCTGCAATCTAACATTAGCCTGCGCTTCCTCCAGGTCCCAGCCATTTATACCCTATCATGTATTACAGGCGACCCTCTGGAAATGGAGGAAACCCAGTAGACATCGAATTAATTTACAGCAACTCTCGATTTTAAGGGGAATTGAATCAAAGTCAGTGGCACAGAGAGAGCGCGGGGTTTATATTGCTATATAACACTGTCACAGTCTATAAAATTGTAATGAAAAGCCATTTGAAGATTAAGTGTTTTTTTTGTGTGATTCATTGGTATCATCTTCTTGGCTCAACTAATAATCATTTCACTCCAAAGCTGAATGGACTCCGTAAATTGATGCCTACAAACGACCAGGCTCCTTTCAACCAAACTTAATCCTCCTTTTCTCTGTTTTTTGTACGTCTCAAGCTCACAAACACAAGTCTTCCGAAGCCTAGTGTGAGCAGAGCAGTGGTACTTCCCTGGTTGTGGAATATGGTGACAGGAAGTCATACACTGTAGATAGGGCCTGTCTGAGCTTGCCAGTATTAGGAATATAAAAGAATGTGGGATTTTATTCAACAGGCTTCAGGTATTAGATTCCACAGTAAAAAAAAGAAAGCTTCAAAATAATTAGGTCCTAGCTACCTCAATGGAATTCTAGAGCCATGTCTTCAATGCTGGCATAGCTGCAATGCAGAGAAGGAAAATGGAGGTACTCTTGGGGTTTCTATTCATGGAAATTAAAGAAATCACCGTAATTGTCTTTTTAATATCATCCCAATGGCACTTTTAGCAAAAACAGCTTTCATGGAGAGACATTTTTCATTCTGTTCAGTTAGGGAGTGTCATCCAAGTTCTTCAATGTCAAGGAGGCAATGTTCAATGTACAGTGCAAGTAATGAAGAGCACATTTTGCCTTCAAGGTGAGCCATTTATTATGGTACCTCAGCTTCCATAGCAATTTATCTAATTGAAGTTGAATTTCTAACAGAAACGGGGACTTGGACTTGAGACTTGGACTTGAGTCACACTTAAGTCACACACACAGTGACTTGAGACTTGACTTGAGACTTGTCCTCAAAGACTTGAGACTTGACTTGGACTTGAGATTTGGGACTTGTGAACAATCATTATTTGTGTGTGTCCTAATACTAATAATAATGTCAACTCAATGCTGATATTGTATGCTAATAGATAAAGGAGTGAGGATAATACAGTACATGCTTTGAATTCCTTAGTTTTAGCTATGCAGTCTTCTAAGCAGACCGGATGGCATCCAGCAGATGATAGAAGTTAGAACGCTCATCCGTAAGAGACTTGAGACTTGACTTGCACTCTATAGCTCAAAGACTTGAGACTTGACTTGGACTATAGCTCAAAGACTTGAGACTTGACTTGCACTCTATAGCTCAAAGACTTGAGACTTGAATTGGACTATACCTCAAAGACTTGAGACTTGACTTGGACTATACCTCAAAGACGAGACTTGACTTGCACTCTATAGCTCAAAGACTTGAGACTTGACTTGGACTATACCTCAAAGACTTGAGACTTGACTTGCACTCTATAGCTCAAAGACTTGAGACTTGACTTGGACTATACCTCAAAGACTTGAGACTTGACTTGCACTCTATATCACAAAAACTTGAGACTTGACTTGGACTATAGCTCAAAAACTTGAGACTTGACTTGGACTATAGCTCAAAAACTTGAGACTTGACTTGCACTCTATAGCTCAAAAACTTGAGACTTCACTTGGACTATAGCTCAAAAACTTGAGACTTGACTTGCACTCTATAGCTCAAAAACTTGAGACTTGACTTGGACTATAGCTCAAAAACTTGAGACTTGACTTGCACTCTATAGCTCAAAAACTTGAGACTTCACTTGGACTATAGCTCAAAGACTTGAGACTTGACTTGCACTCTATAGCTCAAAAACTTGAGACTTGACTTGGACTATAGCTCAAAAACTTGAGACTTGACTTGCACTCTATAGCTCAAAGACTTAAGACTTGTAGACTTGGACTTGCAAAAAAAAAAACTTGTGAGCATCTCTGATTTCTAACTGAGTGGGTAGAAGAGACAAGCCCACGTGCAGGGCTGACTGTGGAGAGTTATCTCTCACTCATCTTAATTGGCCCCAATTATATTCAATGACACGGCGATGTGTGCGTAATGAAAGGTTAAGAACTCTGTTCAGAGTAATGACACTGTGCCAATGAGCTCCTAACTAGGGCTGCCTACTACTTACTCACTCTCACAGCGCCGAGGTCATCTACTGGCACTCACTCACTAATTGTCCTCCAACTACAGTCTAGGAGCCAATTGCCGCATCATCAGTGCTCTTCACACACAGCCTAGTTCAAGATGAGTGGCCAGTAAAGCCATCATTTATGTGAGATCTCTTGGAGCGAGCCCTGGCAGGCTAGGTTTCTAGAACATCAATGACTCATGAGTCCGTCTATGAAGTCCTCCCCTTCGTCCTGCCGACACCCCCCACCCCCCTTCCCGCCTGCTGGGGGCGAGACAAGAGTAACTATCATGCCCCCTGTGGTGCAGGAGAGGAAAGCTGGAGGGCAGGAGGACATGGTGGTGCTTTCTGAAACATCTTATTAGTGGATGATCATGCTGGAACTAACCTTCCCCCTATCCACCTTATTTTTGAATGCCCCTCTGTCAAATGATTATGGGTGCAAGGTCCGGTCTAGAACGTGACTGACCTTCCACGATGTAGCAGCCGGATGTTAACGTTACTTGTTGGCAGAGGGTCTGCGGCGCTCGTAACTGAGGGCATTTCCTCGTCAAACTCCGACGGTGAAAAAAGTTTGCTCGTCACAAAGAAATAACTCGGTTGACGACTTATTTAAGGGAATGTAATTGCGGTATACGGTATATCACATCCGCTAACCTGCTGCTCTTTGAACAAGTTGGGATATTTATCGGCGAGATGTTTGGCCAAGCTGGACGTGATTGCTTTGAAACATCGTTTACAGACCGGCTATGTTGTGTCCGTGTCAGCAATGTA
This sequence comes from Poromitra crassiceps, assembly GCF_964638095.1. NCBI lineage: Eukaryota > Metazoa > Chordata > Actinopteri > Beryciformes > Melamphaidae > Poromitra > Poromitra crassiceps. Next base: position 29,403,508 of record NC_139631.1, on the reverse strand, counting down.
ACGGTGAGAGGGGACTGGGAGGATTACACCGGAGGAAACGCCCATATTTCATGTAAGGCATCATGGCAGCTAGGAATAAGGTGGATAGGAGGAGGATAATGGAGGATGCCAGTGAGAGAAGGGGCCAAGTATGGAGGCTGAAAGCAGGGGTGGCATGAACAGTGTGTGCCCCACTAGGTGGGCTGCAGAAGGCTTATCTGGCAGGATCTGTTGGCACGGCTCTGCTCAGCATTTTAGAACAAGAGTCACAACCACCACAGAGGCTGCGGAGAGGGCTTTAAAATGGCTGTGGATGTGGATCTGAAGTACTTACTTCTGTGTACTCTGCCAAGGGAGGCTGAATGTCCGGAAGCACCCTATGACCCCATGTGGTGATGTGCCCAAGTGCCTCACACACTCATCACAGACGTAAAGCAACAAAAAGCACTCGCATACAGACCATGAATATCTTTCCCTGCATGAAATATAATTCTTTCAGCATTTCAGTCCCATTTTTCCTATGAAGAATCAAGTAAAGTGTAAAATGTATCTGACAGCTTGTTATTTTGACGAGGAGCCAGCCACAGTGCTACTGTATGCTTATAGCTTATTGCTTATTGCTTTCATCAGTCAGCTCCACAGCAATGGAACCTTTTGGATTCATTCTAGTAATTACATCCAAAACTAGAGACCATCTTACGATAGGACCACACCAGCCACGGCACCCGCGACTTATCGCGCGTTCCATTAAAACTGGGAGCCTAGGATTTCACGGTTGAGTGACGTCACCCCCGAGTTGTCGATGTTCCATTTAAACTGTTGGGAAAACAGCCAGGGTTAGCTCTAGCCAGGCTAGCAATAACAGTTGATAACAATGCAGTAACATGTCTGCACAGATAGAAGTTAGACAGTGCTGTGTGTATGAGTGATTTAATGAGACACAAAAAAGACAGAAGTGAGGCACCTGCGAGTTCGGCTGAGAAAATCCGAGCACAGGTGACGTCACCGTCGGAGCTCATGACCTTTGAACTGTCACAATCCCAGCTCCCGGGGGGGGGGGGGGGGGGGCAGCTACACCTGTAAAGTTTCGTGACTGGAGCTTGCATGGTTTTGTAGCAACACACAACTTACAAACTCCACAGCAGGTACTCGCACTATAGTGGAATTTAAAATTAGACACAAATTTACGCATCTCTGCTGTGACCACTTTGCTCACCAACAGCGATCAGTCAAGAGCTGCCCACCCAGCAGTGGAGCTGATTCCATCCAGAGCTGTTCCAGACCTACTAATTACTAATGATGCAGTGATTGTACCAAGCTTCTCTAGCTCATCCTCACGTGACCAGTGCTGTGCTGATCTCTCTCTCTCTCTCTCTCTCTCTCTCTCTCTCTCTCTCTCTATCTCTCACACACACTCACTCCCTCTCTCTCTCTCTCCCTCTCTCCCTCTCTCTTTCCCTCGCTCTGTCCCTGTTAGGACTCAGAGATCTTGAACACTGCGGTGCTGACCGGTAAGACGGTGGCCGTCCCAGTGAAGGTGGTGGCCATCGGAACAGACGCCACCGTCACCGACATCTCCGAAGCAGTCAAGTGTGGCTCCACAGACGAAGATGTGGTCAAGGTCAGTGAGCACAACTGATGAAAGGAAAATGAGTTTCTGTTTCTCGACTCATCGCAAAACATACTTTGCCGTTGTCTGGCTTCAAATTGATTTTTGCAGGTACTTTATACAACAAAGTATTTTATTTCTCTAAGACCCGGCGGTGGATGGCGAGGTGTTTACATTAACAACAGGAATACAAAGAAGAACACGGGCCAATATCATTATGTAAATATGGGTATGCACATCGTTGTTAGCAGGGTGCAGAAATGTTGCTGCTTATCTGAACCTGGATGCAACATCTTTTCTCAATTGTTCAATATTTAAAGAGATTTTCACTGTCACTTCCTACAAGTCCCCAGAAGTGTCACGCATTTGAAAATGTCCCTTTTATTATTTATTCCAAATTCCATTCAGAGTCATTTTTTGTCAGCATTTGACACCGAGTGCGTTTACATGCACACAATAAACGGATAACTGAGAATAATCAGGTCACTGGCAATAATCTGATTTCCGCGTTCACATGCACTTAGCAATAAATAGCGGGAACTCACCTCAGTGCGCGAGTGGACATACACAAAATGAAGAAACCCGATGATTCAGCAGAAACCTAGGTGTGTTTATCGGTTTTCTCATAAACTGATAACGGCCTTTATCCAATAAAGGATGCTGTTTACATGACGCTTGAATAATCAGGTAAACTCTAGAAATCCGATAATAAACGGTTTATTAGTGTGCCTGTAAACGCACTCAATGGGAACACGCTGTTTTCCTCTAAACAAAGAGACAGCAGGGCCCCTCCTGATTATGAGAGCAACTCAAACACAAGTGTAATTATCATATCAAACTGACAAAGGATAAACAGTGAATATGTGAATCGCTGATGATGACGACTGACAATATACAGGCATTGCAAAGCATTACAGGCATTGCCTTAAACCTTGTGTTCAATCAATCAAAGTGTTAGAAATGTGACAGATTAGAAGATTTTCTATGTACAGGTACAGCACTGTATAGCACATCTTAAAAAATCCTCCAGAAAGGGTAAACAAACACCACAACAAAAGCACATAAAGGTGTTTATTTGATATGCGGCGAGCGGTGACAGGTCGCTGGAGTTTTCCTTTATTTTTAGAGCCCTTTTCAAACCTGGGGCACCACCACGCACAACAGAACAGCCAGTCCCTTGTTGTGAAGTTGAGCGTTTGCAGCAGTGGCTCAGCAGCACTGCACAGGACCAACTCACTCTCCAGCTGGACTCCTAATGACTCCTTCATTATCTATAGAAAGGCCAAGCCTCGACAAAAAAACGGAGGAGAGAAAGAGTGTGAAAATGCCTGCGGTGTGTTTCCTCTCCTCCTAACTGGCTGAGACGTTGTACAGCATCTAGAAACAGGGCTGCAAGTGCTCCATCCAACAATGCCTTTTCCCTGTCTTTGAAGCTGTCATCAAGGGCAGATTGGAAAGCAGCATAAACCAAATCAAGTTGAAATATTGTCCACTAAAGAGCTATAATGGAAACATCTCAAATTTAAAGCCAAAACCTAGTCCAGTGTTTCTCTCATTTGTAGACTGTAGGATTATTCTGGGGTAAATGAATCTGAACCAGACTATACTGTATATATGCAAGGCAGTGAAGGAATAATATCCACTATCTATTTTAGATAAAGACATTTTAAAACAATTAGGGGTCGTTACATGGTCCTTTCTTGGGTCTTCCTCTCCTCTCCTCTCATCTCCCTTGAATTTAAAAAGGATTCTCCAGGTCACATGCTTTTCCTTTCAATCTCTTTGGGGCATCGTGTCGCTTGAACAAATCTTGTGTGACGTGTGTGTGTGTGTGTGTGTGTGTGTGTGTGTGTGTGTGTGTGTGTGTGTGTGTGTGTGTGTGTGTGTGTGTGTGTGTGTGTGTGTGTGTGTGTGTGTGTGTGTGTGTGTGTGTGATGTCTGTAGGCAGAAATAAGCCTCCTGCTTTGTTATGTTGTTCTTTTTGGGCTCGTAGCGAGGTTTATTTTTGACAGTCCAATTTAGAGCCACTGCATGTAGCCTGGCTCGCTGTGTGTGTGTGTGTGTGTGTGTGTGTGTGTGTGTGTGTGCGTGCGTGCGTGCGTGCGCGCGCGCGTGCGTGCATGTGTGTGTTCCTCCTCCTCCTGGTTACATAGCAGAGGTTATTAAATGCCTCATCTAAAAACAATAATGGACAGTTTCTCACTTTAAATTGCATTGATTGAACTTTTGCTACAATAACTGACATATATTTGCAATTAAGTACATGTGACAGCCTTAATATGACCTCTTCTTCCTCAGTCTTTTCAGTCCCAAAAGAAGTATAATGCGGTAGCACAAACAAGGTGTTTATGCATCCGTTTCCAGAAGCTAATTTGTCTCCATGTTAACCATGAGCAGTTAGGCAGGGTCATGCTATGGGTGGTGCGTTCATAACTGCTGCCACATGGAGCAAGGAGGGTTATGAGAATATGAACAGTTCCCCCCCCTCATTGCATTGCAGTGAGTGGTGTGGCTTATGCAGAGGAGTATGGCCGGCTTAATTGCTTCTGTCAAGCCGACTCTATGTACAAGGCAGAGACAGGCTCCGCCCACCTTCATGCTCCCTACTCCCTACTCCCATCGCTCATCTCTGCCATGGATTGTATCTGTCTGGCGAGTTGTTAATTTGCGGGGCTCGATCCAGAGACAGCCTTAATGGCCTCTGTAAGTATTCTCCCGTTAGCTGCCTAATGTGTGATGAATGTGCGCGGGGATCCTCCTGGACGTTTATGATGCCGTGCGGGATGAGAGTGACAGAGAGTGTATAACTCACAGAGAGGCTCCCACCCTCAATATGCCACAACACGCGTCCTGCTGCCGGGGGCGTGGTCAAGGGAAGCACGCGCGCGTGTGTGTGTGTGTGTGTGTGTGTGTGTTTGGGGGGCGTGTCTTTTTATCTTAAAATATTGATTTCGAGTTACGCCGCGGCCAATAATGCGCCACAGGAGGCCGGTGTTAGCCCGTCAGTTGTAATGCGTCGGGATGGCTGGATGTCAGCTGCCATGTTCTGCGTAATTGTTTCTGCTCAGATTGTTTGGGAACGGATCAAAGAAATGCCAGCAGGCAGTTCATTTCCCTGTCAAGAGACATATTTGAGCAAGTTAATGAGTCTCACATTGATGCTGGCAGTCAACATTCTCACCTTGTTCTAATCTCGTCTGACAGATACCAGTGTGCTTTTGCCTTCGCCTTTTTGGATCTAAAGCAAAAAGTCTATAGACGTTTTATTGTGAAAGTGAAAGTGAGCGATGTGCTGTGTATGTGGCGATGGAAATGGGATTGTCGCCGGCTTGTCTTTTATTGATCATGTCACTATTAGGTCCGTCTCACTTGTCGTCCAGTCAGGAGTTATCTAGCCTACAACTGCCTGCCTGTGCGGACGCCGGACAGGTTGCTGAGCTTCAACTTGAGAGGAAAGGGCGGAGACAAACAGAGTGTGTCTCTAAAGGCACTTGAGTGTCAGCAGACGGAGCGTAGTGAGAGGAGGAGGAGGAGAGCAGAACACTGAGGGCTGATAAGGAGCGGGGACTCGTGTGACATCTTTATCAGTTCAAACACACTGTCACCCTGGGAGAAGTGACAGAGCCCAGTCTGCTGACTGTAGCCAGGGGAGCCACCACGCCAGTTTCTGTTATGTCCAAACCTTCAAATGTAATTTTTCTACAAATATTGCAGTGTGTCCCTAGTACTCGTAGTGCCAGTGTAGCACTACTGCCTTACCTACTTATCCAGGCTTTGACCTCTAACGGGCTTTATTGGCTTCAGAACTCATCAAGTTGCCCCAGCGCAGATGAATGATCCAATATTCCTGCATGTACAGAGTTGAAAATGCGAGCCTTGTGCGCTCTTCAACATGAGTTCTCTGATGGTAGGCAGCAGCCTTGACAGATGCTCTGTGGCTTTCCAGCTCTCCACACAATAGATTCCAAGAGATTGTGATGTGGGGGCTCAGGCCAGAGGACAGGCATGAGACAGGTGATGTGGGGCTCAGGCCAGAGGACAGGCATGAGACAGGTGATGTGGGGCTCAGGCCAGAGGACAGGCATGAGACAGGTGATGTGGGGCTCAGGCCAGAGGACAGGCATGAGACAGGTGATGTGGGGCTCAGGCCAGAGGACAGGCATGAGACAGGTGATGTGGGGCTCAGGCCAGAGGACAGGCATGAGACAGGTGATGTGGGGCTCAGGCCAGAGGACAGGCATGAGACAGGTGATGTGGGGCTCAGGCCAGAGGACAGGCATGAGACAGGTTGTGATGTGGGGCTCAGGCCAGAGGACAGGCATGAGACAGGTGATGTGGGGCTCAGGCCAGAGGACAGGCATGAGACAGGTGATGTGGGGCTCAGGCCAGAGGACAGACAGGCACGAGTATTTATGTATTTCTGTTCCAAAGAGTTTCAATGGTTGTTTTTCTAAAATGAGATATGCACCATTATACAGAATGTAACCTACTGTAAAAAATGAAAACTAATAATGGTAACTCTTAAATAATAGCAGGCAGCTTGAGTCCTTGGTTGACAGAATGGTGACACACATATCCTTTATGTTTCAGATAGGCGTTAATGATTGATTGACTGACTGAATGAATTACTTCAGGCAATGTCCCCCCGCCCGAGCATCAACTGTCACATTTAAGTTGCCTCAAGGTGTCAGTATACTTACAGTAGTGTCTGCATGTACCGTGGCTCCTGGATGGCTTTCTGGGGGAAGCTAAGAAGGGATGACTCTGGTTAGTCCTTGCTGGATAGGAGACCATGGTGCTGGAAGTTGTGGTGGAGAAGTAGAGGAGTAGTAGGACATGCCCTTCCCTCTGGTCTCATGAATAATCTCCCCAAACGCACACCAATGTTACTTTTGGTGTGAGTTAATTTTCCTTTCCCAGGGCAGAGACAGGGACTCTGTCCTGTGAGTGACCGCCACCATTCAGATGAGACATTAAACTGAGGTCCTGACTCTATGTCATTAAAGAGCCCATCAGCACTCTGGGGTGTGACCCCGGTGCCCTGGCTCAATTCCCACACAGGCCTTCCTTCCATCATGGCCACCTAATCATCCCTCGTTATCTAATTGGCACATTGAGTCCTCAACTCTCCGCTGTGATAGATGATGTGCGCTGAGCGTTCTGGCGCAAACTGGCCGCCGTGCATCACCCAGGTGGGTGCTACTACACATCGATGGTGGATGAGTTGAGCCAAAACCCCACCCTTCCCCGCAGCGCTATAGAAAGGCAATCAATTAATTGTTGGTTTAGTGACGCTTACAGAGGAGACCCAACTGGAAAAGCTTTCCCACAAGGCAAGGCAGTCAGTCATGTGATATTTCAAATCAATCGCAGGTGATCAGGCGCTGGGGGGGCTGATGTGTGAAAGATGCCGCGGGTTCAGCCAGCCAGGCTGCACACAATCCGGAGCGCTGAAGCGCCGCGCCTCCTCTGCAAACATGTGCTTTTTTGCTGTTCACCAAGCAGGCGCTGTGTGTTGTGGAGCATGCTGCCAGCTTCACTCCAGAGGTGATGTGAGGTGGAGAGGAAGCTCACAGAGCGGGCGGATTCTGTCACAACGCACAGCTTTCTTCCTGGCCACAGAGGACATACTGCGTCTTGATGATGAATGGCTGTTTATGGTTTTATCTGGCTGCGGAGAAATAACTTGGAAACGTAAAAAAATAAAATAAGATATTTCCCCAGACCATCTACTGCCATCCAACTCCAGCCAAGGTAGTCTGCTGTATAATGGGATCAATAGGATTGACAAAATGCCCAGAGAAAAACAGAGAGTCTCTGTTTTTAAGATATACTGATTAATTGCCACTGTGTGTGTGTGTGTGGTGTGCTGTGTGTGCGCGCGCGCTCTCTCTCTCTCTCTCTCTCTCTCTCTCTCTGTGTGTGTGTGTGTGTGTGTGTGTGTGTGTGTGTGTGTGTGTGTGTGTGTGTGTGTGTGTGTGTGTGTGTGAGAGAGAGAGAGCATACAGTATGTGTGTATCTGCATTTGATTGATACAGTCCTGTAACTGATGGCGACGCCTCTAGAGATCCTTTTTGGCTTTATGGGTGTTTGTGTGGTCTTGTGTGTTTGTATTGCTCACATGGCCACTTCAAAAGGAGAGGGAATCTGGACATTGATCAGAGTCTGATACAAGTAGGCTAAAAGAGAAATGTTGGCGTGTGGGTGGGTGGCTTAAAAACAATTTTTTTTACTCAAAGCAACAAGGAGTTTTGTCTTTCCGTAGCGTGAAATTGGCCAGGTCATTTCTTTTGTAAAGCATTTTATGAAACAGATGGTGTTTGAAATTGTCATGTCATCGAGAGAGAGAGAGAGAGAGAGAGAGAGAGAGAGAGAGAGAGAGCTGCTCTCCTCTTCCTCGTCTCCATCTGTCGGCTCTGTTTTTAGCCGTAGGCAGAGCGATTATAGAAGAGCTGACCACGACCTGCATTCCCCTGGGTTCAGATATGTCCTCGCCGTCCTCCTCCTCCTCTTCTGGAGTGTGGAGCAGATAGTGTGTAGAGGACCTTTCATCTTGTTTCAAAGTAGTTACAGAAACACTGTATCAGTAGGGAGCTCTGCAATGTAAAGCCTCGCCCCTAATATATAAACCTACAAAGTGGGGTCCCGGGGATGAGTTATTTTCACTAAAAATTCCATCCATAAGTAACATAATGACAGTATGTATGACTATTTTGGTCATGGGCGTCATATACTTTCTGTAATAAAACATCTAAACGCAAAAAGCTCATCAGATTTGGGACCCTGGGACAAAATCTTATCAAATGAGTATCCAGGGTCCTTGATGTGAAAAAGTTTGCAAACCACTGACCTACAGCATAGTGCAGTCGCTCAATGCAGCTGTCTGAAGTGCTTAACTTCAATCCTGTCTCTCTTAATCCCCCCCCCCCCTCCTTCCGTCCAGGTGTCAGACAGGTGCGACTATGTTTTTGTGAATGGCAAGGAGATGAAGGGCAGAGTGAAGATGATGGTGAACTTCACCTACAGCTACCTGAGCACTCAGCTGGAGCTCAGCGTGTGGATCCCTCGCCTCCCGCTGCAGATCGAGGTGTCAGACACCGAGCTGAGCCAGATCAAAGGCTGGAGGGTGCCCATCACAGCCAGCAGCCAGAGGTACAGTACCATGTCCATGTGTCTGTTTGAAATGCTGCTTTGTGTGTGTGTGTGTGTGTGTGTGGTGTGCTGTGTGTGTACAGTATACGGTATTGATATACTGGTCATTATGTTCTCCAAGACAGACTGGATGCTGGACGGCAAAACGGGTTCATCCTACTTACTCATACAGATTGCCCGCTGATCCCTGACAGGGCCCATCCAGATCCTTGGTAAATTAAACGAAGATAACACAGAAACTTAACTGAACTACTTAAACGTAACCATAACATAACTTAAACCAATTCAGCCTCTTAATCAACCACATAGATGTCCTCAGTTTCTCTAAAACAGCGGTTCTCAAACTTTACTGATGCATGGCCCACTTGAAAATCTCAGAAATAATAATTGTGGAACACATCTGACCGTAAACAGTACATTACATTTTTACATTACATTACGTCATTTGGCAGACGCTTTTATCCAAAGTGACTTACAATAACACATTTTTGTCAGCAATAGAGCGATCAACTATGCAACACAGTCTATGACAACTACAACATCTGAAGGAATAGTGGTAAAGTTAAGTTAGTAATTTTTTTTTTTTTTTTTTTTTTTTTTTAAGAGAGAGAAAGAAGTTAGTTCAAGAAGGGCCCAGATGGAGCATGAAAAGGTGTGTCTTTAGACTTTTCCGAAAGATCGGCAGTGATTCAGCCGTCCTGACTGAAGGTGGAAGCTCATTCCACCATTGAGGTGCCAGGGACGAGAAGAGTCGCGATCGGGATGAGCGACTTTTTAGCCCCTGTAGCAAAGGAGGGGCGAGGCGTCCTGCGCTAGTGGAGGAGCGAAGGGAGCGGTGAGAGGTTTGGAACCTGACCACAGATTGCAGGTACAGAGGAGCTGTCTGGTGTACTGCCCTGTAGGCCAGGCCCAGTACCAGTGTCTTGAACAGAGGCCAAATAATGCGTTTTCAGAGCACTTTTTATTTTAATGATAAAAGGAGCTGTCCATCAGCACCACACTGAAATCAGAAACTAAAAGTGAGGGGCTGTCAGCAATAGGCTAATTAACGAATAATTGATTACAAATTAAATAACGGTATCATTCAACATACATCTCATACATAATAATAATATATATTTTTTCTCACAAAGATCTTAATGTTTTGTAATGATTTGTTGGCTGCTCTAAAGCAATGTCCCTAACGGTGTGACAAAGTTCAGGTCTTTGGTATGGCAGCAGCCGGCTGGCAGCACTGATCCAGGGTCTCTGCCACTGTGACCGTACTAAATACATCACATTTGCTTTTAGTGTTTCTTCCACAGTCTCCCCTTTTAGTGCAACGACTTAACGATCTATCTTGCAGTTAATTAACAGATTCCCTTCTCACTTTCCTTGCTCGGTGTTTGTAACAGAATGAGTCAGGATGAGCTTACGTACTTTAGGTACTCACTCTATACCTAATCACATTTCATTATGGACAATGTGCATTATTCACTCTATAGAGAGGGGAGAGGGGGGAGTACGGGGGAGAGGGTGAGAGAGAGGGGGGCGGGGGAGAGGGTGAGAGAGAGAGGGGGGGGGAGTACGGGGGAGAGGGTGAGAGAGAGAGGGGAGGGGGGGAGTACGGGGGAGAGGGTGAGACAGAGAGGGGAGGGGGGGAGTATGGGGGAGAGGGTGCGAGAGAGAGGGGAGAGTATGGGGGAGAGGGTGAGAGAGAGAGGGGGAGTACGGGGGAGAGGGTGAGAGAGAGAGGGGGGAGTACGGGGGAGAGGGTGAGAGAGAGAGGGGGGAGTACGGGGGAGAGGGTGGGAGAGAGAGGGGGGAGTACAAGGGAGAGGGTGGGAGAGAGAGGGGAGAGTACGGGGGAGAGAGAGGGGAGGGGGGGAGTACGGGGGAGAGGGTGAGAGAGAGTGGGGAGAGGGGGGAGTACGGGGGAGAGGGTGAGAGAGAGAGGGGAGGGGGTGAGTACGGGGGAGAGGGTGAGAGAGAGAGGGGAGGGGGGGAGTACGAGGGAGAGGGTGAGAGAGAGAGGGGAGAGTACGGGGGAGAGGGTGGGAGAGAGAGGGGGGGAGTACGGGGGAGAGGGTGAGAGAGAGAGGGGAGGGGGAGTACGGGGGAGAGGGTGAGAGAGAGAGGGGAGTACGGGGGAGAGGGTGAGAGAGAGAGGGGAGTACGGGGGAGAGGGTGAGAGAGAGAGGGGAGTACGGGGGAGAGGGTGAGAGAGAGAGGGGAGGGGGGGGAGCCTACATTATCCAACTAAATAGAATCAGGATGTCATGCCACAACTTTCTATTTGCATTAAACACACACACATATCAAAAGAGGATGTAATGAACTGTTGCGTTTATTCTTTATCAGAAGTGTCTTGCTGTCATATTTTCCCTTATATGGTTTCACATAAATGATAATAATCAGAGACCTTTGTCAACTATTGCATCAAAATAAGGAGCTGGCTGAAGTGGGAATGTATTGGATTTTAATCATGGCGGCCTGAGATAAGAGCATGAGGAGACTTGTGATCGTCGACTCAACTCCACACGTCTTCCTCCCAGCTCCAGTCTACTGACAGCTCCAGGCTGATAACAGAATGGCTGACCTGTGCAGTACAGCTTGTCATGGTGAGTGGCTTCAGGTGACTCGCTCCTGCTCCTCAGGAGGACAGAACAATATTCGAGCGGTCCTGAGGTCAGACCTCTCCCCCCCTGGGGCCTCATCACTAGCCGTGAACGCTCAGTTGTTGTGCACTGCTGCTTTGCAGGTGTTGACATCCATGAGTTGACGGAGCAGCTATCAGCCTTAACCTGCTGTAATTACTGCGGTGAAAAGCGTGGAGCTTGGACTTGGACTCGGAGTCGACCTACGTGCCGATGTGGCCCCTGGATGTGGCCCCTCTAATGATCTTGGCTCCCCTCTTGTTTTGCCTGAGAGAGGTGCAGCAGCATTCCACTAACGCCGTAGCTTGTTGAGGATGTCGCTCCCTCGGCTGGGTGTTGCTAGGCCCTTTATCAGCGGGGACAGCCTGGGCTGTGTTGCCATTGTGGACACCAGACAGACCCACTGCCGCCCGGACCGCCGGGAGCTTTGTTTTCCCTCCGTCTTCCACCCGTGTTTGTTTATCTGGGAATAACAGGCGTGACCTTGCAAAGTAGCAGCACGCCTGTTGGCGGGAATAGACATTTGGTCCACTCTCAAGCCTGCAAGGGGGCTGACTCAATCAGCTACAATACTCAGTGTTGGGACCTTCCTCCCTCTGCCAGTCATGGCCACACCGAGAGAGAGAGAGAGAGAGAGAGAAGAGAGAGAAGACGACAAGAGAAGAGAGAGAGAGGGAGAGAGAGAGAAGAGAGAGAAGACGACAAGAGAAGAGAGAGAGAGAGAGAGAAAGGAGACGAGAAGAGAAGAGAGAGAGAGAAGAATAGAATGAAAGCAGAGGGAAAGAGTCATGGTGATGTGGGGGAGGGGAGGGGGGTTACACCACCTTTCCCGTCTCTAAGCTCTGTCAAAACATGGACAAGATAAGCCTTCCCAGACGAGTAGCCTCGGTGTAGCACTCAGGCAACTCCTTTAATAGGCCTTCCAGGATGTATTGGATTTTTTGCCCTATTTTATAGTGTTTATAAATTAGCATTCATTTTCATACATAATTGTTCATCTTGTCCTTAGCTGACTTGTAAAACTGACTGACTGCTCTATTTACTGTCAAATAAAGCAATTGAATTCCAAAGCAGATTTGAGCAACGTTTCCTGTTTGCTGGATAGAGCCACTGTACTGTTAGTAGATAGAGACAGCAGTGCCTATCGCTGCCCAAACGACCTTCATTATATTCCTGCAGTAGAAAATAACATGCAGCAAATTGGCAAAACAAATAGAGCAGAGGATCCACGGGGCACAACCGAAATCAGCATGACACAAACATTAATATTCAGCATCTCTCAATGCCAGGACTGGGCACGGAGTGAATGAAGCAGAAAGAAAAATGGCTTTCTGACACAGGTGGTTCTCTGAGCCGAGTCTGATTTGTCTATTAGATTAACCTTAGATTAGATTTGGAGATGGCTGCTGCCTAGCCACCAGCACATTAGATTCATACCACAGCTAAAATGGCTCTACTGTATAGGAACAGCCTGCCTGCTCAGCCAGCGTCTGTATAGATGTATGGCTAAATGCTGATTCAATCAATATGTCAAAGTATACAGAAGGTGTTCCTGTGCCCTTTGTCAAATTGAGGAGTACCAGTGTGAGTTAATTGAGCAGGAATGCAAATTTCAAATGCTGTTTGAACATCCAAATTATTAATGAAAATGTATAATTATAAAATTATTAATTATTAACTAATTATTAATAATACATTCATTTGTAAGGAATTGTAAAAGGAAAATTAACATTTATTCAGTGATCCTTGTATCACAAGCCTTCTCGGTCAATTTTAGAATAGGTATTCAAATGTGTGTGTGTTTTCTTTAGGTTATTATAGTGTATGTGAATTTGGTTCGGGGCCTTTGATGTAACCTTGACTGGCCCGCCCAGTGTAACAGCAGCATGTATTTGAATCAATTGGAAACAGTGTTGACTCAAAAACATCCTTGCCTGGTATAAGCTCGCACACTAATTCTGCTTACGTGTGTTATAAATTACATAGAAGCCACATGGATAGCAAATAAAAGCTGACATGATTGACGAATTAGCAGCCGTGAATGTGCACTAAAGCTGTCATGTAGGGTCTACTCAGTCAGGAATAAGCAATCTGCTGTTATTCACTAGGTTTCAAATCAAGAGGAACTGTTCAACTACAAGCCAGAGACATATTAGCCGGGGAAACAGCTGCTCTACAAACCCTTTGTGGCCCAATCAATTCATCTCCACTGTCTTCCCCTCTCTCTACCCTGTTCTTAAGCTACGTTCAAAGCCACATCATGTAACCAACACGTGACATTGGACTCAGACTAAGTCAGTGGTTAGCACTGTTGCCTCACAGCAAGAAGCTCCCGCATTGGAAACCCTGGTCCGTCCCAGGTCCTTTCTGTGTGGGTGGCATGTGTTTGTGTGGGGTTCCTCTGGGTGCTCCGGGTTTCCTCCCACCATCAAAGACATGATGCATGCTACGGTTAATACTCCTGTCAGTGTGTGTGTGTGTGTGTGTGTGTGTGTGTGTGTGTGTGCGTGTGCGTGTGCGTGTGCGTGTGCGTGCGTGTGCGTGTGCATGCGCGCGCGAGTGTGTGTGTGTGTGTGTGTGTGAGTATGTGAGGCACTGGCAATGGAACTGGAGTTCCAAGGGACAGCAGTTGAAAATTAGCCATCTGGCTAACACTGGCACATTTACAGTAATGTTCATTCATGTGCCTTCATTGTCCTTCAAATAAATAAACAAATCAAATCATGCTCTTCTCATGTGCAGAGACTTGCTGCTGGGTGAGAAAGCTATCAAGCCCAATAATAACCTTCACTGTGGGTGATCTGCTCATCTACTGTGTCACTTGGCTGAATCACTTGTTGACCTTGAACCTTGAACCTGCTGTGATTGCGATATTGTTGCAGTCTGGCGAAGCCAAAACGTTTCTTCCCGAGACCCTCCATTTTCCACGGTGAGATGATTCCCCTCTGTGAAGGCCTGTCCTTCAGTAGCTTGTGAAATAACCCCATGTCAAGAAGTCTGCCCTATCTTGTCAGTGAAGGTCCTGAGCTCTTAACTCTAGCGTACAGTACTCTCTCTAGGCTTCTCTCTACTGCGTGCAGACAACATCTTGATTCCCTCAGCTCCACATGCAGCAGATTTCTCAGGGGATCCACCCCGAAAGAGACGAGCAGAAATCTCGAGAAAGAACAGTTTAAAAGATTAATTTATTTTCTTCTCCCCTCTATCATGATCTGAACATGTGTGCGTGTGCGTGCACGCACGTGTGTGTGTGTGTGTGTGTGTGTGTGTGTGAGAGAGAGAGAGGCGGGAGGGGGGGGGAGGAAAAGATGGCGATGATTAGACACTGCAAGGTGGGTGTGTGGGCCTATAGTATATGATTACTAGCTTTGTTGACAAAGCACTTTACTGTTTGCACGAGTCCCAACTGCGTCCCCCCCCCCCCCAGTAAGACCGAAGAGCTGCACCAGCATTTATTCTCCCGGATCAACCGATCAAACATTGCTTTCTCACCATCTCAGGGTGCTTTATCTGTATTTCTTTTCAACAAAGTTGTTTGTTGAAGCAAAAAATAAAAAAAACAGGTAATGGGCAAAATCTATTATTGTTGCTATATTGTAGCCATTTAAAGCTAGTTTGTCACGTTCAAAGTAATGTTCCCACTGAGACATAACTCAGCTTGTGGAGGTCGATTTGTTGCCTACAGCAATCAAATTAGATTTGCTACCAACAGAGCTGTCAGGGAAGGTCTTACGTAAAGCAGTTAGGAGGTGTATGCACATTCAAAATCCTGACTGGGTGCTTCGTACTACATACTGTATGCCTGACACAGATAGAAAAAACTATATCTATACACCGTTAGTTGTTTAATCAGCAATATTTCATCTTCATGGGATCTATGCCTGACTAAGATTGAAGTTTAAACCTTGCTGAGAATACACACAAAGCAAGCATCCGTGCAGAGTGAGGCTATCTTTTTTCCCTCTATTCCTTAAACCACCGTCTGTATTCATGCTGTAATATAGCTTTGCCGTGATTATACGTGACAGTGATGCGATAGGTTTGAGCAGCAGCCAGCAGCACTGAAGTACCCGTACGAGCGTCCTCTGGGGTATTATGGCTTTGATCAAATGGTTTAAAGCACACGTGAACTGTCTGAAATGTTTTATTCAGAGTAGGGTACGTGTGAGTGGAAAACAAAAAAAAAGCTGGAAGATAAATACTGTATATAGTTTTCTTGTTGACATTATCATATTGAATAATTGTGAAATAAACACGCGCACGTCTGCTTTCCAAGTACTGAGTCTGAAAAACAAAGGAATGTAAATTAACGACAAGAATCTGCACACAACAGCTCCCAAATACTTAATTTAATTCATACATGCGACATTTCGTCTTTTACTTTACACGGAATGTGTCTGACCCATCCGACTGCTTTGCTGTACAGTATAGTGTTATTTGGCTGTTCTTCTCAATGGCAGGTCCACACGGGACAGCGAGGATGAGGACGATGAAGACAGGCGAGGACGAAGCTGCACTCTGCAGTACCAGCACGCCATGGTCAGAGTGCTGACCCACTTTGTGGCTGAGGCAGCCGAGCCGCGGGGTCAGCTGACCTTCATGCTGGGCACTGATTGGCAGGTGGACATCACAGAGCTAGTGTGGGACTTCCTGAAGGTAGAGGACGCGCAGATCGCACAGCTGCTGGACGGGAGAATACTGGTGGGACTTGACGTGGGAATGACCACTATCCAGGTAGGCCATGTGTCAGCGCTTTCCCTAAACCGGTGGTTCTCACAGTGGGGTCCGGGGACCCCCCCAGGGGTCCTTGAGGGGGTTCCAGGGGGTCCCCAGCAAAAAGGGGGATCATTTATTTTCACTATAATTCCATCCATAAGCAACACACTAATGTACAGTATGACTATTTTGGTCATGGGTTTCATACACTTTCTGAGATAAAACTACCAGTGCAGTGAGTAAAGAGTAACCTCACTCCCAGATGTCTCAAGAGATGCTCTAGTGACAGATGTTAGAGCCCATGGGTTTTAGCCTCCTCACTAGAGTGTTTACCTCCCACGCCATAGGTTCCCGGTTCGATCCCCAGCTGCGGGGGCACTACAATGCAGGTTATACACAATACCACCTACCTACCATGCCTTCCATTCAGGCAGGTTTGCATCATTTGAATTGCAGTTAATACGCTACATCTCTGTATAAAAGAATCAATGAGGCACAGTGAAGCAGGAAATGTGAATAATATACTGGAGGCACCTGAACATAATTTATTTCAAGGACAACGGAGGCTTTTGTCTGTGTTGTGGTGCGACTGCTACAATGTAGCACCTTTTGTCTGGTGCAGACAGGTATAGTTATCAGTGCGTCATACAGTGCCTTTACACGCACACTAATAAACTGTTTATTATCGGATTTCTGGAGTTACATGATTACTCCCAGTCATCGGTTTATTGCATGTAAACACACTCATAGTCAGTGCTGCAGGCTCCGGGGGGGCTGCTTTGGACCGTGAATAATAAATACAGTGGACGTGCCCTCCCCCGGCCGAGACCCTTTTCAGGTGAACAGGATAAATATCAGTCCCCTATTGGCATGTGTGCAGTGCAGACGCAAGCATCCACACCTGCCCCCCCCCCCCCACACACACACACACCCTCACAAAAACAAACATAGATCAGAAAACACTTATTCTTGGTTCAAACGAGCCCAAAGTCTGACAGCCGCGGGTACCTTTCACCACCAACAGAGACATGTGGAGACATGGAGACATGTGGAGCACATGGAGACATGTGGAGCACTTGGATGTATGGATGCATGCAGAGAAACATCACATGTGCCTCAAACAGCATGCAGTCATCACAAACCCAAATTAGACTTCCCCAGTCTCTCGATTTAGGTGAAAGGGTGCCTTTCCGGTGTGGATTAGCAGTAATAATCAAACGGAATGGATTCTTCCATGCCAGAGGTATGGAGGGTGGGTGGCAGCCAAGTGGAGCCGTTTTTTGATCTACTCAACCTGAGTAAAGAGATCAAATAAAAAGTGGTTCTTATCTGGCTTTTTTCCCCCCTTTTGCATATTGCACAGGTGCTCGTGAGCCTTTTATGTCAGATGAAATGGCTGCAAAGACACTTTCTTAAATCACCTCAATGATCACAAGTTAAAGTCGTAATCCGCAAGATTTTTCTGTTTATTCTGGTGACATTTGTGGTGCTAAACAGTTATTCTGTGGTGACAAAACTTGCACTTGTTTTGCAAAGAAGTCTCACTGTATGCCTTTCTCATGACATGCCATTAATGCAGTGATACTCAACTGGCGGCCCGCGGGCGATGGAATTGCAATTTTTTTTTTTTTTTTTTTTTTACAGTGCACCTGAACGCAACATGCAAGATACCCGCTGAATAAGTGTCCAAATGTTCATGTAATTCTGGCCAATACTCACACTTCTGTTATAGCATTTCAGTCTGGAATATGGAATATCTTTCAATAATCTATGATTTAGCTGCTAAATTGTCAAATACTGCCGTCTGCTCGCTACCCAGGCACTTATGTACTGTATGTACTTAACCTAAGTACTGTAACTATCCGGTGTGCACAACATTGTCAGACTAAACTCCGTCTGACACCTACAATCCGCTACAGAAAAATGTATATTGATTGTTTATTAACTGGCCCCTGGCCTTCTATCATTTCACATAAGTGGCCCCCGGGCAAAGCAAGTTGAGTATCCCTGCTTTAATGTCACACATGCAATCTGTAATCTCTCTCTCTCTCTCTCTCTCTCTCTCTCTCTCTCCCTCTCTCTCTCCCTCGCTCTCTCCCCAGGTGTTGTCTCCCTTGTCAGACTCCATCTTGGCAGAAAAGACCATCACCGTAGTGGACGACAAAGTGACCATCACAGAGCTGGGGGTCCAGCTGGTCACGGGCCTCTCCATGTCCCTGCAGCTCAGCCCAGGGAGCAACAGGGCCATCCTGGCTACCACAACCACACAGGAGGTCCTGCAGAGTCCCAAACAGGTCAATACACAGAACATACTGTCGCATTTGATGTACTTTTCTGTAACTGAATCTTACACGATGCTATCTGAACTGAAGCTGCAAGCCTAGACCATCTGATGTAATGGCGTTGAAACAAACCCCACGAATAATTAAAAAAAATAGTTTGACCAGGTTTGACTGACACATAGAATAATGTTAAATTATTTTAGGCCCTTAATTAAGGGAGAGTAAGCGTTCATATATTCATGTATTTGTCCTTGGTTTGACGGCCCTTTGATAAAAGAGCGTGGTTTATGCATCTGCCGAGGCCAAAGATGTGCGTTCTGCAGCCTTGAATACTCTACGGTACAGAATACTGTACTGTACCAAAACAAGAGACATACTTTCAGATTCCATTTCACACTATCAGAGTCCTTGCATGAGGAATTTTCCGATCAAAGAAAGCCATGAGTGCACATGTGCTCCAACACACGTGTGTGTGTTTGTTCCACTGCATTCCTAACCCTCTTAACTCCAGGCTGGAAAGCCGCAGTGTGACAGAACGTCTTTCCCTGAGCATCTCATAGAAACGGGAAACGTAATCTTGGGAGCGTGCAAAAAGCAACAGCAACAGCTTCTGTACCAAAACATGTCTTACAGCCCAAACGTGAGCTGTCCTAGCCTATTTTACTTCCCCTTCTCATTTGCCCCAGCTTCCACATTGTGGCCCCAGCTCCCTCATTATTGTGGCCCCTTTGATCTGGCCATCAGGCCCTCCTCCCACCCCCACCCCCTCGAGTGAGAAGAGATAGCGAGGCTACTTTATCTGCCCTATCTCCAAATGCAAAACGTCCGCACGGAGATAAGCAGGCACTACAGTAAGTCCTCTGGTGTCAGTAATTAGAGAGGCAAATAGAGAAATTGCAGTAGGGAAAAATTCTTAAGATGCTCGTACAGTATATGGCAAATCCTCATTCGCGCAACAATCTTTACAGCAAATATTTTTCAACGTTGGCGTCTGAACTTTTCACGCTATCTTTTCATCTGTATCCCCCTCCTCTTAGAGGGAATAGCCACTGAGTTGGTGAAACCATGGGACGTACTGAGCTATACGCCATTAGAACGCTCCACACATGAGTCTCTGTGGTGCGTCTACAAAAGGGACATTAAACACAGGCAATATGTGTGTGTCTTATTTTTACCACTCCATTATTCTTGTGAGAAGAAGATTATTCTTAGCAGAGTAGCGTTCACTTTATTTTATTTTGATTTATTTTTTTGCCCACCTGCTGTACAGGAACAGGCACCTAAAAAGTAGGGGAGGCAAGTCCCAGTTAAGGCGATGAAACAAATTCAGCCAGTGCTTTATACCAATATGGTTGATGCTGAAATATCTACCCAGCAACAAGGACTTACATTATATTGAAAGCAACATATTGTCTAGTTTTGTTATTTTTGCAGCACTGATTACAGTAAAATTTATTTTGCTTTTTAATACCAAAGCCAAAAGTCTCTTCCAGATACTTTTTCTACCCCCTCTCTCTCTCTCTGTATGGTTTAGTGATCTCTCTCTCTCCCTCTCTCTCTCTGTATGGTTTAGTGATCTCTCTCTCCCTCTCTCTCTCTCTGTATGGTTTAGTGATCTCTCTCTAAATCTTTTCTCTCTCTGTGTATGATGTGAATGCTGTCTGTGTGTTTCCACAGGAGGCCCTGATCAGCGCCTGGCTCCAGTTCAGTGACGGCTCCATGGCTCCTCTGGACCTGTACGAGCCTGACTTCTTCGTCCTGACAGCCACCTCTCTGGACGAGGAGGTGGTGACGGTGCAGCACCACCCCTCCTGGAAGTGGCCTGTCATTGTGACGGAGGCGGAGGGCCAGGGCCTGCTGGTCAGGGTGGAGATGACGGTCTGCGAGCTCTGTCAGAAGTTCAAGCGCCGCAGCGTCCTGGCCGCGGGGAACTGCAACGTCAGGGTCAAGTTCGGCCAGAGCGGCGACGGCTCCAGGGGAGGGGGCAGCGACTACAGCCCGGACGGAGACGACATGGAGAACAGAGGCAGGCTGTCCCCCTCCCAGGACAGGACGGGCCTTGACACCCACTACTACGGCAGCTCCATTTCCGACATGGAGGACGGCGTCTTAAGAAGGCCCGCCACCACTAGAAGCGCCATTATGCGCCGACCCAACGGGGATAAACTGTCTGACGGCGGCGGCCGGAATGCACCGATCGACTTCGCCGACTTCCCCGCCCAGGTGGACCTCCCCCGTGGCCGCAACACGGACGACGACCTGGTCCAGACGGCGCGCGGGCTCACGGACCTGGAGATCGGCATGTACGCCCTGCTGGGGGTCTTCTGCCTGGCCATCCTGGTGTTTCTCATCAACTGCATATCCTACACCCTCAAGTACCGCCACAAGGAGCTGTCCGTCGAGGGCCAGGAGAGCATGAACCACGCCCACGACTGGGTGTGGCTGGGGAACGAGGCGGAGCTGCTGGAGAGCCAGGTCAGCTTGTCGCCCCAGCAGGAGGAGCAGACCTCCATGATGGACTCCAGCAGCGGGCTGGAGGAGGGCAGCCACCTGCTGAACGGGGGCTCGGGCCAGAAGCACGTGCAGGGCCAAGTGCACCGGGCGGCGGACACGGGCTGCCCGGGCAAGGACAGCAAAGGAGACTCGCCCACCACCAAGAGGAAGCGAGTGAAGTTCACCACGTTCACCACCATCCCGCCGGACAATAGCTACCCCACAGTCAACACGCTCAGCATAAGCCACAGCCAGGACATTCAGTGGGTGTGCCAAGACGTGGAGCTGGGAGACTCCAAGGAGCTGCGCAACTACATGGAGAGGTTAAATGACACTGCTTTAAAAGAGGTGGCGTAGTGCACTCACTCTGTGCACTTGTAACAAACTCACCCTTATGCCTTTCATAGGAAAGTGGGTCTGGACAGAAAATGGACCCCTAGGTAGGTGAAGAAGAGGTAATTTTCTTCTGAATCACCCAAAACTGCCAAAGGGTCAGAGGACAAAAATAGACATGATACCACAAATGACTGATGGCAAATCACTAACTTGAAAAATGTGTCAATGAATGAGGATGTCAGGTTGTTGTTGTTTTTGTTGTTGTTGCTGTTTGTTTTTTTATACCATTTATCTCATAATTACCTTTTTATTTATCATGGTTTTATTATTATGAGTTTAAGATAGAATCAAACAATGTTCCCAGGAGAGACCTGCATTAATTATGAGCCGTGATAACAGATGACATGTAGATTTAAAAACGTACAGTAATATGACTAGATAGATGTTCAGGGTGTGTGTGTATACACATTAAATGGTTTTGGAAGTTTTGTAACATTTTGGAGATTCATTTCCCATCATGCCAGATCCTGATCCTGATCCTGATCCTGATCCAGATCCAGATCCAGATCCTTACTCTGTGGAGTTCTGAGAAAGGCCAAAGCAAGCCAACCAGAAGGTCCTGCATGTGGTTGTAGAAAAAAGGCACAACCTTCCAGTTCATCCCCCACCCTCCTTAACACAGGAGAAGACCTGCTATGTAAATACTGACCACTCCTACAACAAGGCATTGTATTGTTGCTCTGTATATTGTATTTTCATATCATTTAAGGAATATACAACAATGTCAAGAGTGTGTATCAGCTTTTATTGACCGCCACTCTTTTCTCACATCCTGAGGGACAATTTGCCAATTTTGCTGGGGCTAGCTAAGGGTATGTGGGTGGGGAGTGGGGCTAGCTAAGGGTATGTGGGTGGGGCTAGCTAAGGGTATGTGCTGGGGCTAGCTAAGGGTATGTGCTGGGGCTAGCTAAGGGTATGTGCTGGGGCTAGCTAAGGGTATGTGGGTGGTTGCTGGGGCTAGCTAAGGGTATGTGGGTGGTTGCTGGGGCTAGCTAAGGGGATGTGGGTGGGGAACGGTAAATGAATTAAACACATTCATCTTGGTAGCGTGAGTATTTTATGAGATGACAATTTACCCACAAGCCACATTTACCCACAAGCCACGTGTAACAGGCTGCAGATTAAATGAATCCTGTAAACAGTCGGAAAAGGAATTGAGACGGCACACCGACTGTCCTTTTCTCTAACTACTGGATTATGTTTATTTCTGACATGCATCATCGTACTATTTTCTTCTGTTCTTTTTGGTATGCATTTTGCATAAATTCAGGCTAGACATAGCGAGACATCTTTCTCTTGAAAAAACAAAACAATAGAATATATTACGTCTCATGGTACCCTTTTGTATTCATCACAAATTAATTCAGCAATAAAACATCTCAGTCCAACAACACATCTATTTCTCCATCGTTTCACATATCATTTTAACCATATACCAAACGCAGCTCAGCTCTTACATTCTTTAAATCAAATAAACTTTCTCATAGAAGCCATTAGTTTACCATACTCATAATACTATTCTATACTAATAACATAATTAATATGCTTGCATCTGAGATCATTGTCAAAATACATAAAGATAGACACATAAGGTAATCAAGTTCCTATGGAAACTGGTAAGGATTGGGACACCACCGGCCATTACTGAGCCAGAAAAATGCTAATTTGCTAGAACTAGAACCTCCTTGGAATAGAGGCTAACACAGACCTACATTTATGATAACCGGAATACATTACATTAGCCACTGATAACTCTTAACTACATTTTATACACAGAAAACAACAATTCTGAGTGATTTTTGGGTTACAACCAACCTGTAAATAGTGGGAAAAGGAATTAAGATGCCGGCGCACCAGCTTTCCTTTTCTCAAACTACTGTATTGGATTATGGACGGACAGTCTCACACCCCGTTTACACCTGGTCTTTAAATGTGACCTGTATTCAGATATGTTATCTGGATAAGGAAAAATGCATGTTAATGGAAGGTGTAAACACATTGTGATCAGAATGTGATCAAATCTGCCTGACCACATCTGGTTTGGCTCACATTGTGTTCAGATCTCTTTCAGACCATTTACACCTGGTTTTTAAATGCAAACACTATCGAGATAACTTATCCGGATACAGGCCACATTTAAAAACCAGGTGTAAATTGGTTGTCAGTGACCCTTTGGAGATGTACTGCCCCCTACTGCCGTGAAATAAAATAGCATACGACCCATAAATCCATAATACAGTAGTAAGTCTATAAAGTGTGACAAAATAAAGAAAATACAACTTCATAAATAAATAACAAAAATCAATCTGCTCTTTAGTGCTGGAGAAAGGCAGTGACCATTAATTCACTCATCACATCTATAGAGCACAGTAGACTAACATGACAACCTCTGTATGGAAGGGCTTTTAACAGTCAACATGGTACTGTGACATTTCCTCTGCATCCCCAGAGTTTAAAGTTTTGCCGATGATGGTCTCATTACCCTCCGTCTCTGGAGACCTCTTGAAAAGATTACCAATTACAGAATGGGATGTGATTGCTCTGGATCTCCTCAAACAGGGCGTGTGTGCATTCAATGTGGGTCAATAATCGAGGCAAGGTGGGAAATGTTTCTTTTAGGAAATGGATCTCTTATGATTCAGATAATTGCGCAAACAATAATCATCTTTGACTTCCTAAACAAAGCCAGTCAGCTGAAAAATTGCATTTTGCTCGATGAACTTTATTATTGTCACAGTGGCGTGGGCTGATTGCATTTTTTCTTTGTATTATTATTATTATTTTCCATCAAGCAGAGAAATGTTCAGATTATGTTAACCACTGCTGTGCAATTGCTTGCAGTGTAGATCACATTGTTAATTAGTCACCGTCACAACATTACCATCAGCAGGAAGAGGGGCGGCTGAGCTACTTTAGCAAGTAGCACTACCTAGACCCTTTTCATACTCTAGGTCCTAGAGTGTGAAAAGAGACACCATTTAGACCAGAATTAGCTCTGTTATGCAACAAGGCTGTGCTGAACGCAGCCCCTCCTGACACCTTCATGCATGTTAAGTGGCTCTCTTCATACTTTTATTTAGTTAGTTCAAGCAGCTTGATTCCCCTCCCTACTCCAGCTGCGATACTATTGATCCGTTCCGTGCTACACCAAAACACTGAATTAACACTAGAAAGGCTGTGGGTGTCCATGTAGTGTAGCGGTAGATTCCCTGCCTACCAACACGAGGGTCGCAGGTTCACGCCCCCGTGTTACCTCCGGCTTGGTCGGGCATCCATACAGCCACTAGTGGCTGTGTCTGCGGGTGGGAAGGAGGATTGAGGTAGCCTGGGTAAACCCAGCCTCCACGTGACCTCTATGTGCTATCAGTCACAAAACCTATGCTACAGGCATAGCCGCCTGTGACCTCACGTTGAAGGCTGGGTTTACCCAGGCTAGGATTGAGGGTATGTGTCCTGGTCACTGCACGAGCCCCAGTGCAGTGTCGGTCGGGGCACCTGTTCGGGGTGGAAGGGAACTGGTGGGAATAGTGTGATCGTCCCACGTGCTATGTCCTGCTGGTGAAGCTCCCCGCTGTGAGGTGAAAAGAAGCGGCTGGCAACTGTGCATGTGTTGGAGGAAGCATGGTGCTAGTCTACGGCTCTCCCCAGATCGGCAGAAGGTGCAGCAGCGACCGGGGCAGCAGGGGGGAAACATTCACAGATAGACGAGATTATAATCAATCTTGACCAACACAAACACACGGAGAGAGAGACAGAGAGGGACTCTCACTCCTTTGTTTCTCAGTCCCCCCCTCCCTCCCCCCCCTGTGCTGGGATCTTCTCTCCCCTGTGTGGTGGGGCTGGTGCTGTGGCTCTATCAGTAGCGGTAGGGGGATTGATGCAGGGGCCATGCGCGGCGTGCTGGGACCGTGGCTGCCTGCGCTCAGCCTGTGGACTGTGAAGGGCGAGGGGAGCCGCTGTGGGCCTGGGAGGAATTTAACTGTCAGCCACTAGGGGCATGATTGATGGAGGGCCCTGTGTAATTAACACACCACTGCGACTCGCTTTCCGTGACCATCATCAGTGGCTTCGGCTTGTTCACGTAGGAACCGAGCAGCACAGCCCATTAAAGTAACCCCTTCCCCCTGCTTTTAGATGTGTGTTCACGCCTGCTGGGACATGGCATAGGAGACATATTGAATTCAGCAGCTCCAGTGTTGGAACAAGCTAAGGAAACTCGAGACTTGTTTTTGTTGGCCTTAAAGTCCTGACTCGCCCAGAGGAAGAGAAAAAAAATCTTCCCCATTGGCCTCCATCTTAAATGGATTTTTAATTAAATCGATGATGTGAGACCAGCAAACTCTCACTAATCGTGGGCTGTGTGCTCCCTGTGGTCCTAATGTGCAGGACCGGTATTTGCTATTTCCAAATTATTATTCACCGTTTGATTGATGTTGTTTCTTTTGGAAAAAAAATGAAATAGTTCACAGTCGTTTTGCAGCAGCTAAACGCACCCTCACAGAGTTACAGAGGAGGGAGGGAGCAGCCGTCAAGGTCAGCTTGAAAATTCTGCTCCCACCGATTTTTACAGATGGAGCCACAGGGAACCAAAGACAAACATTGTTCATAAACACGATCCCCGTGCCAAATCTGTGCCTTGTAAACGCCGTCTCCCACCTGACTGGCAGGTGCCCCACAGTGTCACGGAAAGAACACACACACACACACACACACACACACACACACACACACACAAAGACACATGCAGCCGTGTCAATCATATCTCAGTATTTTTCAGGCTGAATGGCGATACGTGATATACTGTATATCTCGGTATTTTCTACGAAGTGGGCTAAATGTTCATTTGTAGCCTAAGTCAAAGCCACATGTCAGATGTCACAAGTACTTTTATTATGCCTGCGCCGGCGATAGCCGGGCCGGAGGCATTATGTTTGCGGGTTGTCTGTACGTCCATCCGATGTTCGTTAACGCAGTCAACACCTTGAGGGATTTTCTTCAAATTTGGCTCAAGCATCCACCTGGGCAAGGTGACAAGGACGAAGTGATTACATTTTGGTGGTCAAAGGTCAAAGTTCAAGGTCACAGTGACTGTATGTCCAACCGTTCCATCAAGGAAAGGGGGCGGGGCTGGATAAAAGCAGCCATAGCTAGGGATAGGGAGGTCTTAGAGAGCGGGGATTCCAGAGGTGTGTAGGGGGTGGCTGGGGGGTGTGGGTGTGGTGGGAAGGTTGCGAGGGAAAGGGTGTGAGAGTCTGACTCTGGACACACATGGATGTCGACTGCTCATTTGTTGGCGGAGGCATATCCGCGGTGCGGTCGTTCTAGTTCAAACAAAACTGGGATCAAAATAAAGTGCACACAAAAAGACTGCAATATTTGCAGTGGATCTGTTTTTGTGTGTGACTGTTGACTTTAGCCTGACTCAACAGAGGCTCTGCCATTGGCTCCGACCACTTCAGTCGGAGCTAAGGGAAATCCCCGCGTGTTACCGCTCTCAAACCCTCCGCCGCTGTGAAACAGCAACAACGCGAGAGCTAGCATTCTAGCAATCTACACGCTGAAAATGGCAGGTTTTGACGTAGATTTGGATGCAATAAAGCATCTCCTGCACTGGTACAGCGCGAAACGGAGTGTGGAGATAGTCTGGCAAGGGAGACTAGCAGCGATGACTCAAAAACCCAAAGGCAATGAACAACAGGCTGGCAAAGGCCTTCAGCAGCAAGATGCGAGTACCCAACCATGTCATTTAGATAAAGTAAGCCTGGAGAGCCGGTGGGGGAGCGAGCGTGGCACAGCACAGGCAGCAGCAACATATTGTATCAGCCAGCACTCTTAGACGCGCCGGGACATTTTTCTGCCTGGTGGTAAACAAGAGAAGGTCAGAGGGCCACCGAGATACACCTGGCAAGAGTGGTATTCCTCATCACGGCTGAGAAAGATTTATCCTGATACCTTTATGGGAGTCAAGCCCCATTTTAAGATGCCCGACACCACAGAGCCTCCACATAATGGCCAAGGCTGACGCCGCAAATCCAGATAGATGTACGCTGTTAAAGCATTTTACGGTTGCTTATTTCACAGATCATCTGTCTGAATGAACATCCTTAACCCACCGCTGTGCTCAACACCACAGAAGAAGACAGCCATCCAAGCAACGAGGAAAGCACATTCCTTAACCCGTAATAGCGATTCAAATCAGTACGCTGGAACATCAGGAGAGGCTCTACATATGTTTTCTTTTCGATACATCATATCCCCCTCAGCATGATTACTCCATTGGTATAGCGTGTCTGGAACATAAACCATGAATCAAACATAATATTACTCAACTAAGTGTGGACCCGGCAGAAGAAGAACAAATCTGAGCCTCCCTTAAAAAATGTGAGCAAATTTCACTCTCCATAATTTCTGTCTCCTATAATGTTTTAAAATCAGGTAAAAAAAAAGTAACTTAGCAAGTCCTATTGTCCACCACACTGGACATTGACAAACAGTGTCATAGGGTTGCATGTATTGTATACCACTGAAAACTTACTCAGCTGTAGTTAATACACTCCTTTTCTAAAAACAAAATCTAACTCAATCTTTGCTGAAGAAACACGGATATCTGCATCATTTAAACACAGTCTTATCTCTCTTGCACCCATAAAATGTTGTGGTTTAGATGATATTTCGAAGAGAGTTGTGTCGTGTTGTCAAGGTTACAATGCAACAATGTGATATCACTGAAAAGCCCAGGATATCCTCTAGACTCTGCAACAGGTTTCAGCATGATAGCATATTTGATATGGTTCTTGAAATTAAAACCAGGGAATAATGGACACTACAGCGGACAAAAATAAATTGCCAGGTCTCAGGAGGATGTCCCTTGGCCATTACAATGGGCTGCTGTCCAATCGTGAATCAGAAAGGGCAGATAAGATAATTAGGACGGTGAACGGTGATGATTAAAACATAAGGATAGGTGATTTTTTCTAAACATTGTGTCTTTATTAGCTTATCTTAATTAACATGTGATGGTACTTCCTAATACACCAATTACAGGAGAAGATCTTCGGGGGCATCTGTCAGGTAAGAGTTAATTAAAAGCAAGTTAACATTCTCTAGATTATGTTAGACTGCTACATGCCCCCTGGAAGTCGTTTAGCGCAGACAGCGAGGAGATAAAATTGCTTGATTTACAGCAGACGAATGGAAAATGTGCTTAGTCAAGCAATAAATATAATGGCAGGAAATACACACAGCAACTGCCTTCATAAAATAAATGTAAACGCCATTTACAGCGCTGTTAATGTTCTGAACATAAAATGTCTACTCAGAGACCTCGAAATTTCAGAATCTCAAAACTTTTTTTTTTGATAGCACTTTTTGGAAATAGAGAACTTTGAAGTAAATAAAACCCACCGACTGAAATCAATTTGTCTCTATAACTTTCTGGATCTTTACTCCACAATCTTGGTTTAAATACCTTAATGCTCAACTTGTCAAGCTTGCCCAAACAACTTAACAGCTAGAGCTTTATTGAACGGACTTCTGAGTGAATGGTAGAAAGAAAAACAGCTTATATTATAAGTTTAAAGGAACTATTCACCACTTTTCAACCATAGTTCTATCCATCCGAAATCGGAATATGAGGAAAAAAAACTTTATTTTTTATTTTTTGTTTCTCATCTGCTCTGCTCGACTTCTGGTTCGTCTGCTATACCCAAATTGTAATGACAAGTGGTGAATAATTCCTTTAAAATAATATCAACCATCAAAGTGAGATTCAGCACAATATAGGACGAATCAGCGTGACGTCACTTGCCACCCAGAAATGCGGAACCCC
Source organism: Poromitra crassiceps (assembly GCF_964638095.1). Classification (NCBI taxonomy): domain Eukaryota; kingdom Metazoa; phylum Chordata; class Actinopteri; order Beryciformes; family Melamphaidae; genus Poromitra; species Poromitra crassiceps. Next base: position 29,374,417 of record NC_139631.1, on the reverse strand, counting down.
GTTGCAGTTAATAGTATGAGTTGTGCCAAACAAACGTTAATATCTCAAAAACTATACATCACATCGCTTATATTTTGACATTCTCAGTGAGAGCAGAAGTAGAGTTTGATGTATAATATATAGGCTACATGTCGTGTTAAAGTTGTGTGAACTGTCGCCGTTTTTAAAATGTAAACAGAGTTTGCCGGCTAGTCAGACACTCAGCCTTGTGCCACTTGGGCTCCATAGGGTTCTATTGCCGTTGCCACCCAGTGACGCGGTTTGTTTACAAAAATGCTGCTCGGCTGATCCCTCGTATAAACTTGATACCTGGCTTATGCCTTATCTCGACTCAAATAAAGCCCCACTACAACATATAAATGTATGCAGGGGCTGCTCTCTCCGAGGCACTGTTGTTTTCTGAAACACAATAAATCAACTTAAAACATTGGGAGGCCAGTGCCTAAACTATATTTCTCACTTTTATTGCCTTCCAGTAGCGCCTGCATAACCACTCAGATCTGTCAGAAATTCCTCTCAACATGAGAAACAAGCAACCACATGAGAATTATGACCTGAGGCGTGTGTTGGTTTCAAACATCAAGCCGTCTACTCAGTCATGCCTGTGTGGGCTGGCTGACAGGAAATGGCCCTCTCTGAGTGTCATGGCTGCAAGGCCTTCACTCACATTAACAAGCGCAAACCTTTAAGCGCACGGCACAGCGGTGTGGCCCATTCAGCTTTATGGCACCACCCACAATCCCCCTACTGGCTCCTCAAATCCTGACTCTACCACCTTCCTATCCCTAGCTACGGCCCCTTTTCCCTTGCCCCCTCCCACCACCCACCCCCCCTAGCCACTCCCTCCACCCAGCCGTCGAATTCAAACTCTCTATCACCTTCCTATCCCTAGCTAGGGCCCCTTTGACTCCACCGCTTCCACCACCCATACCCCCTAGCCACGCCACCTAGCCACCCCTTCAATCCTCTCTACCACTTTCCAATCCCTAGCTACAGCCCCTTTTCCTTCCTCCCCCCAACTCACCCACCCACACATACTGTACCCCCCTAGACACTAACCATGCACCCCTCAAATCCCGACCTTCCTATACCTAGCTATGGCCCCTATTCCCTAAACGTCCATGAGTGAGTGAGTGACTGAGTGTCCTGACTTAGCCCAGCGCCGTGGGGAAAAATGACCTGTGATGATTCAATGATTCCAATCTGTCGGATGAAGCTACCAATACGCCGCCGCCTCAGTAGGAAATGCAAAATCTCATTAAAAACGAGGCTTTGCACCTCGACCTTGTTCACAGCAGCCTGCCACAGTTGTTGTTTGTCTTATAATGAATAGACACACTGTACTTACAAGTGACTTGCCTTAAGACCCACAAACCATAACCCTAATCAGGAGAGCGCCCTGGCATTCTGCACCTGTTTACTCTTTGTTCAGCCGGACGATTCACACCAGTTGAAGAACAGGTGATAAATTGCAAGACTTCCCCATGGGGCATAACAGAGTGTCGAGAAAAAGAAAATGGCATAGCAGGCATTGCAAGCAGCACAGTGAGCGAGGAAACCGACTTTAAATAGTCTAAACCTCAATATTACATTAGCAGCAGGTGACGCTCCATCAGTCATGCTGTCTGTCTGAACTGGCTGTTATTTCTAACAGACAATTGGCTGTTTTGATATAATGCAAAAAGATGACAAACACCGGCTACAATTTAATATGCTTTAATGGCCACGATTATAACCACAAAACAACATTCCAGTACCGCAGCATTATTAAAACTGAATATATTTTCGAAATAAAAACAATTTTTTCAGATGATCGAGATGACAAAGCTATAAAATATGCAACAAAACAGGGAACATCCACTTCTCCAACCAACACAACACAAACTAAAATGGCTAAAAGAGGCACACCGTCATTGAGATAGCTTCTGGTTTCGGTTACAAACGTAACCTAATTTACAGCACGGGAGTGTGTAAACAACATGTTTTGAGCTCTCAAAGGCAGTTTTGCATTTTCCTGGTGTGCAATATCACTTGACACTACTACTCCCCTAGAGCCCTGAGAGGTTTCTTTAATAGCCTCCATTTCTGTACTTTTTGTTTATTCTGAGGATAAGAAACACACACAGCAGTAGTACGAAGAAAACAAATGAGACACGTCTAATAAATATGACAACCATATCCTTCCCTGGCCAAGCTGCAGAGCCATCACACACACAAACTTAAGGGCACTCGGTAGCGTGCATACGTCCGCCACGGCGTGGTGTTACGTGAATCCGTTTGGAAGTCAGGCGCCTTTTTGTGATTGGCCACGGCCATTGCCATGCCCCCTTTTGTGCAGTGCATGTGGAAAGTTAATGATTTCTAAGTTGGCCCATGACCTGCTTTTCTGCCAAGTTTCGTGCAAATCCGTTCATAACTTTTTGAGATATTCTGCCCACAACAGACAAACAGGGTCGAAAACAACTCCGTGGTGGAGGTCAAAAAAATAAAAAAAAATAAGGGGCCACATTTGTAAAATGTTCCTGGTTTTATTATGGTTTAACTGTGTATATATGTAATTTATCTAGGCGATTTTGAAAAGATACCGATAACTGGTGTGAAAAATTGTCACAAATTTTCTGTTGCATTTCAAAACGCAAAACATAATTTCTGTCATTATGCAAGCATGAATGTCATAGCTATTTTATGAATGAGGTTGCCAAGGTTGCCCGGTTCGATTTCTATCCAATTGTTTCAGCTAATTGTGTTAAACTTATGACTTGTGGTTTGCAGCTTGGCCAGAAATTAACAACCCCTTTGCAGCTTTAGAGGAAGTCATGGAGTCTTGTGAGGACATGTCAGTATGTCATGTATGATGCTTACTGTGCATAATGAGTTTGTAGGGTGGATTAAATATGGATTTGCAGGATGTAATTAACAGGCTGTGGAAACATGTTTCCTTTCTGGGGACAAAATAGCTACTTCCTCTCAATATTCAATAATTTCCAACAAGTCATGGTGATGCAGTGAATATGTCCCACCATTGCGTTTACATGCACACAGTTAATAAACCGATCATTATCGGATATCTGGACTTCTGGAGTTACCTGATTATTCAAGTGGTCATGTAAACAGCATAAACCCATATGCTTTATCGGATAAAGGCAGTTATCGGATTATGACAAATCCGATAAACACACCTAGCTTTTTGTCGAATCATCAGTTTTATTCAGTGCATAGCCCAATCTCTATGTCCACTCTCAGACTTTGAGGCGAGTTAGCCGCCTCTACTTACTAAAGTGCATGTAAACGCGTAAATCAGATTATTGCCATTACCTGATTATTCTGTTATCAGTTTATTGTATGCATGTAAATGCACTCATTTCACTGTATATTCACATGTGAATAATTCTCCAATCACTGTTGGATGTTTTTGTGATGGAACTGTACATAATATACAATGAACTCCTGATTATAAGAACGCTCTTGCAAGCCAAGAGGGCGAATCAGAATCAAGATAAAATAATTCTAATATTCAAGTACATTTCATAAAAAAAGAAATAATAAAAAAACACAGTGTGTAAATATCATCACACCAAGTCAGTAAAATGGTTAGTAAAGTGGTTTCTGTCATTCCTGCAAACATAAGGCTGTGCCAGAAAACAAAAATCGAATCAGAAAAGCAGCTACGCATTTTTCATGATTAGAAAATATCTGAATATTGCCTTCACATGGCACCACTCCTCAAGTCAAGTGCAAATGATCAAAGAAAGGCAACAAGAGTAAACACAGGGCTAAGAAAGTACTGTAGTTATATAAAAAGATCAAAACCTAGATAACTGCCTCATTACTGCGACTAATCTTCAATGCTTTATGTGTGGTACTGTGGTCTCTGTATAAAACCTTGTGTGTTCTTGTTACCAAGTAGGGTAAGCAATCCCTGCATAAAAGTTTAAATAATTTAAATAAGAAGTACACATTTAAAATAACTTTTCTTAATTCATGACAGGATTGCGCGGGACTTTGAGAGAATAATCTCAGGAACCGCAAATTTCGTACAATTTGACTATTAAGTACCTCTTGGGCAGGTCCTTTTGACACCGATGCCATATCGATGGAAAAGGCAGACATAGTGCGAGGGATACTGGGACGTGTGTGTGTGGGCGTCAGTCCTGGGGTCAAGAGGAGGAAAGACTCTGCCTATGGCTCCCTGCTCTGCCCTTCTGCTTGTCATACTTGACGGACACAATGATGAAGATCAGCAGGGTGACGCCCTGGATGCCCGCCAGGAGGAAGAAGTAGTAGTGCAGATTGCAGTCATTGATATTACCTGGAGAGAGGCAGAGAGAGAAGAAAACAGGGACAATGTTGTAAAGAGATGTCGAGATGTAGCACCAAACAGCTGAGGAGCAAGGATGGCATTCAAATGAGACACACACAAAAGTGTGTCGCAGCAAAAAGACAAACAAGAACGCTGACAACAAAAGAGTGAGCGTCGACATGCACAGAGGGGGGACAGCAGCATCGCTCTTTCATCACAAAGTGCCGTTCTGCATTAAAAGAACATCAGTGTGAAGGTAAACGGGCACAACAACCTGGCACATACTGTACTGTACCTGTGCCAGGTTGCCATGGTTTTGCTCTCCTGTTTGCAAGACATGAAATGCGAGCTTGAAGTGAGCTGTTGATGGCAGCAAAACACAGTTCTGTCAGGAATTAGGATTCAGCAGGGGGGCCCTTTTCTTCTCATCTCACCACTAGGGGGCCATTTTCTTCTCATCTCACCACTATGAAACAGTCCAAAATGTGAGGATGGTTGACCCCCACGCGTCTGCGCTGATATGGAAGGCAGTATTGATGATGTGGGGCTGAAGTTTGATAAATAGCAGAGCAATATGGGCCCTCAGCTGTGATCCAGGGAGTCTTTCATCGGTATTAAAAGACGCGGTTTGTTTCCTCGTGGGAATGAGATGCAATAAGAAGGAGCAAAAAATGAACGGATACTTCCACTGTGATTTGCCGGGACTGAAATATGACTTGTGTGCAGGAGGGAGGGGGAGAAAATCAGACAGCCAAACCAACAGCTACGCAGACATGCTGAGACAGAGAGAACTAAGTGGATCGGGGGGAAAGAGTGTGAGAAACTTTGACATGCGTGACACATGGTAAGACTACTGTACTGTATGATGACTTACACAACAGGAGCAGTGACTCATGAGAATGAGGCCACAGTAGGGCATAATTAGGCAAGGCAAAGGCACACTTTATTTATATAGCACATTTCATACACAAGGAAAATACATTGTGCTTCACATAAAACAGAACAAATACATAAGAAAAAGATATGAAGCAGTCACTCTCACACTGGTCACAGCTCTGGTCAGCCAGTATAACTTCTCTGAGAGTGACTCCCTCAATTTTTCCTCTCAAAAGGAAATCAATTTAGATTCAATCTTGAAGGATTCTTCTGCTGGTAATGAAAGCATGTATCAGATTTTCTAAATCAGGTTTTGACATAGGACCTTGTACTTTGTTTATTTCAAGATGATAAAAGGTTGATCTTGTAATAATATTGATCTGTTTGTTAATATTGAGATCCGAATCCATAACAACACCAAGATTCCTAGCTTGGTGTTTACTCTTGAGATACAGGGAGTCAAGGTGAGCTTTAATTGTCTGCCTCTTTTCCTTAGTACCAAACAAAATTACCCTTTTTTTCTTTAATTAGCTGAAGAAAGTTTTGGCACATCCAATAATAAATTTCCTCAATACACTGAATAAGAGAATCTACAGGACCAAAGTCACTTGAAGAAAGAGATATATAGAGCTGAGTGTCATCGGCATAGGCTAATTGTGGTAATGAATGCTATTTTTCTGTATGTCCTAGAGACCTAGTGGAAGCATGTAGAGGTTGAATAAAAGCGGGCTAAGGGTTGAGACCTGTGGAACTCCATGTCATGCTGACCCTTTCAGAGACAAAAGTCACCAATAGACACAAAGTAGTTCCTGCTTTGCAGGTAGGTCTTGAACAAATTTAAGACCGGACCAGAGAGTTCAACCCAGTTTTCTAGTCTATGTGTGTGATCACTGATCAACAGTGTGAAATGCAGCATTAAGATTCAGAAGTACAAGGGAAGAAGGTTTTCCTGAATCTGTGTTTACACGAAGATCATTCACAATTCTAATAAGGGCTATCTCAGTACAGTACTATGATGGGGTCTAAATCTGGATTGAAATGGTAAAAATGGACCTTTGAAATGAAATAGTTGTTAAGGTGGTTGAACACAATTTTGTTTCCAGGATCTTACTAATAAAGGGGAGATTGGAAATAGGTATGTAATTACTTATCACAGAGGCATCCAGGCAACTCTTCTTTAACAGAGGCTTACAGTTGAATTTCAGTATTTTTCAACTAGGACCCTATTTTCATATCTACAGTAGTAAAAATGTGCACATGCATAGTTTGTACTTTCATTAACAATTTTGTGGAGAAAAGAAGTGTCTGGCATTTCTCAATGAGAAGCAGGCTTGGTTTTAATTGGATAAGGGGGCAATTCTCCAGAAGTTCTGCCACTTCCCGTGTGTGTGTGTGTGTGTGTGTGTGTTCTAATTACACTCGTTCCTTTGAGTCAGCAGCCCTCTGGTTCCACATGATGCTTGTGGATTAACGCAGGTTTCTTACCTTACTCTCTTTATTCTATCTGATGGTTTTGGAATGTGTTCAATATGATGTAGGTAAACAAGACCACGGCACGCTATAGCTGAAGAAGATAATTCTACATTCAACAATCAAGTTTACAATATATGAAATGCCAGTCAGTCTACATCGCATAGCATGAGTTGCAGCAAAAAACAAAAGAGTGAGCGTCGACATGCACAGAGGGGGGACAGCAGCATCGCTCTTTCATCACAAAGTGCCGTTCCACATTAAAAGAACATCACTGTGAAGGTAAACGGGCACAACAACCTGGCACCTGCTGTACTGTACCTGTGCCAGGCTGCCATGGTTTTGCTCTCCTGTTTGCGAGACATGAAATGCGAGCTTGAAGTGAGTGGTTGATGGCAGCAAAACACAGTTCTGTCAGGAATTAAGATTCAGCAGGGGGCCCTTTTCTTCTCATCTCACCACTAGGGGGCCCTTTTCTTCTCATCTCACCACTATGAAACGTTCCAAAATGTGAGGGTGGTTGACCCCCACGCGTCAGCGCTGATATGGAAGGCAGTATTGATGATGTGGGGCTGATGTATGAGAAATAGCAGAGCAATATCAGCTGTGATCCAGGGAGTCTTTCATCGGTATTAAAAGACGCGGTTTGTTTCCTCGTGGGAATGAGATGCAATAAGAAGGAGCAAAAAATGAACGGATACTTCCACTGGTGATTTGCCGGGACTGAAATATGACTTGTGTGCAGGAGGGAAGGGGAGAAGAAGAGACGGCCAAACCAACAGCTACACAGACATGCTGAGACAGAGGGAACTAAGACATTAAGTGTGTCAGGGGGGAAGAGTGTGAGAAACTTTTACCTGCTTTTACAACAGGAGCAGTGAGTCATGAGAATGATGAGGCCATTTTCCACTTACAAAAAAAACCTTTATACCTAATCTATACCTAATCAAAGTTGTTGAGGTTTTCTGCTCGGTCTGGGGAGAATCTAATCAGCAGACTTCCAGTCACAAGTTCAAGGTTGTATCTCTAAACATCGCGCTATCGGCCAAACTACAGCTGCACTGCTGATCGCTGTGGTTGTCCTCATCATCCAAACTACAGCTGCACTGCTGATCACTGTGGTTGTCATCATCCAAACTACAGCTGCACTGCTGATCACTGTGGTTGTCATCATCCAAACTACTGCTGCACTGCTGATCACTGTGATTGTCTTCATCATCCCAGCTACTGCTGCACTGCTGATCACTGTGGTTGTCCTAATTCAACTAAGATACACCGGAGGGAAGCTTGAAACAAATCCAATTCCCCCTGCTGGGGTTTTACATGAAGGAGCCAAGAAGCCGACAACCAAACTAAATCATCCATTTTTGTACGTGAACAATGGAGACAACTGTATTGACATTAGAGCAGCTTTCAACTCCTTGACCCTGTAAAGCAGCCTTATTGACTTTGTAGCCAACTCTATGAGATGGCAAGGAGGCATTCTGGGATAAAGGTGCCTTTTTTTAATTGTTGGGTGACAGACTTTGGTTTTTGTAAAAATCCACAATAAGGCATAGTTTGTTATTGTTTTTTTAATCACGTTTTTTTCGGATTCTTCTCATTTCTTCTCCACATTTGTACTTGGCCAATTCCCCCTGTTGTCATGGCCGACCTACTACTGCAGCGACCAGGACTCATACCCCACCGGTAGCCTGGGTAAATCTAGTCTCACGTAGTCAGACCCACCGTCGACGTCACTGTGAGACTAAGGTAAACCCAGCCTTCAATGTGACGTCACAGGCTATGCCTGTAGCATAAGTGACTGATAGTACATAGAGGTCACGTGGAGGCTGGGTTTACCCACGCTACCCTACCGGCTTCCCACCCACAGACACGGCCAAGTGTGTCTGTTGGAAAGTCTGACCAAGCCGGAAGTACGACGCTCGGGAATTGAGCCCGTGTCTCCACCGCGAGTGCTTTTACCTCTACACTAAGTAAGGCATCGTTTTAATAGTAGACAGATACCTATAGTCTACATCCCTACATGATCTTCAAATGAGAAAGTCTGAAGCCCTGGAGCAAGCTGCTGCCTGTCAGGGAAAGCTCTTATTAGGTTCTCCATGTGGGGCTGTCGCACTGAAGAGCCAGAGAAGAAGAAGCAGGCTTGATTTTAATTGGATAAGGGGCCAATTCTCGAGAAGTTCTGCCAGTTCCCAGCTTCCCACAGTGATGTGTGTGTGTGTGTACAGGCTAATTAAACATGTCCCTTTAAAGTCAGCAATCCCTCTGGTTCCACATCATGCTTGTGGATTAGCGCAGGTCTCTTACCTTATTTTCTTTATTATATCTGATGATTTTGGCATGTAAACAAGACCATGACACTCTGTAACTGAAGATAATGCTATATTCAAACATACATTTTGTAATATATGAAATGCTAACCAGTCAACAATTGCATAGCACATCAGGACTGAACAAAGATTTTCCCCACACTGTTTTTGCAGTTCCTAAAACTTTTACTGCAGTTTCATGTTAAGGGTTGTACTGATTTTTGTTGTTTTACCATTATATTAAATTCTTGAGCTTAACATTTTTTATACAAAGGGTTTGCAGGAATCAAATGCAACAGATACTACAGGACAGAGAGTCAGAAAATTGTTTCTTCAAAAAACACTGGAAAGTGACACAATTTCAAATAGATCTGGCGCCATTCCAAAACATAACCTATAAACTATCATCACTCAAAGCCACAGACAGAAAGTAGGTTAGTACAGTGGTTCTCAAACTTTTTCATGTCAAATTAGACCCCCATTTGATCACATTGTTTTTTAACTCCCCCCCCCAGATTTTTTATCCCCCGTTAGTAGGGTAGTAGGGTAGTAGGTAGTTATTTTCTCTACCTGCACATTATTTTCCTGTTTGAAATTGTATCCGTTTCTGTTTTTATTGTGCGCACACATAAATAAATAAACACATTTGTGTCATTAGGCTGATTAGCTGCACCGGGCCCAGGTTACACCCAACGACCTAACGACCCTGTCACCAGGCAAGGCACTTTGAGAACCACTGGGCTAGTATATCATGTCAACAGCCATGATGGTCCAAACATTGAGAGAAAAAGGCTTGCACACTTTTCAAAGGATGAGGCAACAGCCATGATGGAAACATGCTGGTGTTTCACCAAGGGCCCGCGGAAGATTCTCCTCACTGCATCGATCGAGGCAGTGGCGACACGATGTAGCCAACATGGAGAACTCCGTATTCATGTACTGTACATGATGAACAAGGTGTCCTTTGGTATGGATCAAAGGACAGGATTATTAACCCATTTGAAATGAAGTCATCTCAATGCTTTACATGTTCCTCTACAGAGTCAGCAGAGCAGATCACAAGCTGCAATGTCACCATGCATATATATGATTCTCTCCCAGCCTCTCTGTTGGGGATAATTAGAAATGGAGGAGAAAGAACAGACACCATAGTGGTAGAACGCATCACACGCAGGAGTGATTCTTCGTCAATGCGCTGTGCACTGGGCCATCTATCTATCTAGAAACCTTTGATCGAGCATTCAAAGGACCAGGAAGCTGGCTGATGAGTGTAAAGTTCTGCTAGAGAGCATTAATGAAATACGTTGCGACGGAAAATCCTGACAAACACTTTGACGCCATCACAATTACAAATCATTCTATATTGGCCATCTCAATCATAACCTTGCTTGCAAGATGGATAACCTTGCGAGATCAAAAGAGATTCTCTCGACGTAATCCATCTTGTCATGCACAGGCAGTTAGGATGATTGGCCGAACCATGCCGGCTCGACGAATCAGCGGCAGCCTTAGGCGGGCTTAGGCTTGTCTGGGCAAGTAGTGGGTACATGGTCTTTGTAGTTCTTTTCACTCATCAACATGGCTGCCGCCGCGGAAGTGACAGGCAGTCTGAATGAAATTGAATGTAACATTCCCAATTCTATGTATTAAATTCTAAAAAACGACCCTCAACATTTGGGAAGGCTAAGCCACACAACTAGTTCGTTATAATCGAACGTCATGCTTCGAAGGCGACTTTACGACGATGAGGACGGTGAGGACTCAATCAATGATAGACTACCACGGAGATCAGGCACAGGCACCTTCCTCCGGTCGCAAACGTGATGTCAGAGCCATGGCGATCTGATTGGTTGAAGTTAACACGCACCAGCGGTGATAGACAGATGGGTCATCCAATCACCTGCCAAGTAGCTTGGAAAAAGTGCCCGCCTCCGTCAGCGGGTCGGGTTACTGCATTCCCAGATCGACTGGTTTAGTGAAACGTAATGTGGAGCTAAACCGTCCATCTGGCAGCGTCAGGTTATCTCAATCTGGTCAACGGTTTAAATTTCAAGAAATGGGTCCAAAAACTAAATCACCCTTTGAATAATAAAGGCAAGTGCATTTGCAGCAAGTGCGCTTGTGTTTCCAATCGATAATTCACTTTAACGGATAGTAAACCAAGAGTCTACCCATCCAGTCTACGACTGTAGTCTCAATTAACAGAGCAGTAAGGCTCACAGACAGTAAGGTAGAATGTACATTATCTGGATCTACATCAGATTAAACTTACCAACCCACTCATTACACCACTAGCCTCTGAGTATGAATTATTGTCAACACCACACATACTGTATTGACTACCATGTTTGTTTTTCTTAAGTCAACCACTGATATACAGTACAGTAAGTAGCAACGCCTGGTTTCACTACATTTGGCTAATCTGATGGGGGGGTTGATGCTATTGCAACCGTAACACTATATTTTCCAAAGAAACCGGAAGACTGGATGTTGCATTTAAGCAAGGACATGGTTTAGCTGTGAAACACTTCCCTCTTAACGAGCACCTGAGCAAAGTAACAGGGATCGGCAAAAAGGAACATTCCCATTTACGGGAATAGGAATGAAAAATTGTGCAAGGTTTCCATTTTGTAACGGTTCTGCTCTAATTTCATTATACATGAAGTCAGGCTCTACCTCCTCTTTCCAGCCCGTGCCCCCCAGGGACCACTTGGCTGCTAAGCACTTTCAAAAATATGGAAGCTAATTACAGCATCAAAAGACTAAACAAGGCCTTTCTGTAAAAAACATTAACGAAGCCCATAAATATTTGACACTTCTTTCAGAGGCAAACGCTGAGCAGGGAGGAGAAAAGTGCAAACCACTCAATATGGACGTTTATTATGGCACAAGCCTTATTTTATTTGAGAGATCATTTGAAGATTTCTTACCTGACTCGGCCAGATGGCAGAGTCAGTTTGGAAGATTTCTCTGAGAGTCTAAAATGTACTCAAAGGTCCTGCATCACAGTAAGAGCTTAGTTCATAACAAGATGTGCGATTACGCCGAACTCCTCCCAAATAAAGGGGTCACCTATCAAAAACTGGAGTGCTATATAACTTGTGGTCCAATTTACCTGCTGTGCGAGTCGAGATGAAACGGGTCAATATCAATTTAAGGTTTGAAAATGGATCAATTGATGTAGGCCTTCAGTGCAATGACCCAACACTTTAATGCTCCAATGCATTCAATGCCATCCTCTGGCTCAGATTAATTCAGAAATGGAATCAATGCACGTTTGTTTTTATAGATATTTTCTGCAGCTCTCCTCTTCTTCGTAAAACTTTTTGATTGATGCTGGAGTTTTGTATGCCGTCGCAACATGGCAGCTATTCACCTAGTCTGTGCATCCAACCCTCTAGCCTGTGATGCAACCGCAGGGCGTCGTCTCTCTCTGACAAGTCTAATGTACTGTATAAAAACACACACACAAAGAAATATATTTTCAAATCGAGCTCTTTGCGATAAAATAAGAGGTAATCCTACAATGTGCCTGACTTTAAAGGCCCCCATTAAAACATTGACATTTCACTAAGTACGATCCAACACTTTATGAGCAAGATATGCGAATGTCAACTCACTTTGAGTGTCTGAACACGTCCCAGACATCTGATCTAGGATCAGTTTGGTACTTGAACAGTGGTCAAAGAAAAGGCCATTTCCTGTCATGTGACCGCAGCTGCTCACAAACACTGTTGCCTTCGACTGAAGTTTACTCCCTCAGGAACAAATTGAGCAAAATAAAAGACATTTTGGCGAAACAAAGAGCTCTTCCTGTTTAGAGGATGTGAAGAGGCAGGAAGTTGACCTTTCATTGACTTGGCCTATGAGGTTAAAAGAGCACCATGGAGTCTTTGTCTGCTCTTCCCACTCAAATACCAATGAATGTGATGAATGACTGGTCTGCCATATGTAACCAAAGTAGAGCCAGACCGATATCGGATTTCTGGGGCCGATGTCAATAATAGGAAGTACAAAATAAATAAATCTGACATTGATTTATCGTAAATAAATAAATGATCCCTCAAATATCAAACACTTGACAAAGATGTAATGGAGGCCGGATATTTTACAGTTGAACAATAAACTTGTCCAAAATGACATCAGTGCACTGAAACAATAAACTTTAGTGGGAATTTAAAAAATTATAAATCTTACTAATATAATTGGGCGGCAGTGGAGCGTGGCGGCTGAGACCTCGAGGGCAAACCGACGAGGCACGGCTGCCAGTTCAGTGGGCGTGGCAGCGAGGGATGCTAGAAAGGAGCGCGCTCAATTTCTAGTAACTCTAAAAAATGAAATAAAAAATATCGGCGCATATCGGACAACTGCAGATACGATATATCTGTAATAGGCCAATGTCGGCCGATATATCAGTCGGGCACTGGGATTTAAAGGATCAATAATTCCAACATATAAGCACTATGTTTAAGAGTTGAGAACCACCATACCTGAAATATCACTTTTTAACCATCAGTAGCATCATCTATGTATTGACCATGTATCATTTGGAACTCTTTAATATATGTTGATTGAGATAGACAGAGTAGGAGATGGAGGTAAGAGCACAGGGGAGTTGAACATTCACAAATGCGGTGCTTTGAAAGTAGCGGTAGCATGTCGATGTTAACGCCCCAGGGCCAGCTTTATTCGAGAGGACAGGGGCGATGTAATCAAACCCCCAGCCTGTGATGAATGTTGCTCATCTGTCTCCACTAGGCCTGCACAGCACAGCTCAGCTCAGCTCAGCCAGGCTGCTGCTTACAGCACAGCCCAATGCCCTCAGCCACGGAAATAAGCAGAATCCACTTTAACCCTCCTAGACAGCCTGGAGCATCTACATCTACAAGAAGCCCACAGGTTAAAAACCCAACAAAGTAGGTGTTGTTAAAAACACTACAGCCACAAAAACAAACATGTTTCCCCACTGCAGCTTTGTGCCACCTGTCTTTTATCAGTGGCCACCGAGATGTTTTCTCCCATTTCTTCAGTTCACTTGTTAAATGACTTGTTTTGAAAAGCAGCGAGGAAAAGACGCCGGGCACGCCGCTCTAGTTTAACAATCAAATGATGCTTACTATTAAATAAACGGCCCCTCAAGCAAGGCAAGACTGGGCAACGGATGGATTTATGAAACCAAGCATCTTCGAGTGCTGCTAACATCATCAAAAATAGCTCCCTACCTGTCGCCGCGCGGTATTAATGAGCTATTAGGAGTTTGTGGGTAAACAATTTACGGTGGCGGCGTATTTACCGCATGCTCACAGCAAAGTGCATCTGGGCAGGGAGCCTCCGCTCGCCAGGGAGCCCATCCATCTGCTGCCACCGCCGTGCTATTTATTCTATCAGTCGGACAGATTTACACAAACCTTTTGTCGTTAGTCTGACATGTCAATTTATTACGGGAAACACTCTTAAAACAAGAGAACTGCACAGGGTGTTGTCCCCTCTCTGCGACTCATTTACAAACTCTTTAAGTGGATTTTAAATCAACACAAGCCATGGAAATGTGTGTGCCATTTCCCTGGAAAATTAATGCCTATATTCTGGATCGATACGAAGAATCCTATTGAGAGTTCATATATACAGGCGATGTGCAAGGTCAAGAGGGCACTCGACATGCAATGGGCATCTACCAGCAGGCCTGACATCTCTAACACTCCAGACGTTCAGGTGGTGTATGGATGGCCTGAAGACTGAAGAGATATTCCAGACATGGTGTATGGATGGTCTGTAGAGATCGTGGTGTATGAATGGCCTGTAGAGATTGTGGTGTATGGATGGCCTGTAGAGATCGTGGTGTATGGATGGCCTGTAGAGATCATGGTGTATGAATGGCCTGTAGATATCGTAGTGTATGGATGGCCTGTAGAGATCATGGTGTATGGATGGCCTGTAGAGATCATGGTGTATGGATGGCCTGAAGAGATCGTAGTGTATGAATGGCCTGTAGAGATTGTGGTGTATGGATGGCCTGTAGAGATCGTAGTGTATGAATGGCCTGTAGAGATCGTGCTGTATGGATGGCCTGTAGAGATCATGGTGTATGGATGGCCTGTAGAGATCGTAGTGTATGGATGGCCTGTAGAGATCGTAGCGTATGAATGGCCTGTAGAGATCGTGCTGTATGGATGGCCTGTAGAGATCATGGTGTATGGATGGCCTGTAGAGATCGTGCTGTATGGATGGCCTGTAGAGATCATGGTGTATGGATGGCCTGTAGAGATCGTAGTGTATGAATGGCCTGTAGAGATCGTGCTGTATGGATGGCCTGTAGAGATCATGGTGTATGGATGGCCTGTAGAGATCGTAGTGTATGGATGGCCTGTAGAGATCGTGGTGTATGAATGGCCTGTAGAGATCGTAGTGTATAAATGGCCTGTAGAGATTGTGGTGTATGAATGGCCTGTAGAGATCGTGGTGTATGGATGGCCTGTAGAGATCATGGTGTATGAATGGCCTGTAGAGATCATGGTGTATGAATGGCCTGTAGAGATCATGGTGTATGGATGGCCTGTAGAGATCGTAGTGTATGAATGGCCTGTAGAGATCATGGTGTATGGATGGCCTGTAGAGATCGTGGTGTATGGATGGCCTGTAGAGATCGTGGTGTATGAATGGCCTGTAGAGATCGTAGTGTATGAATGGCCTGTAGAGATCGTAGTGTATGAATGGCCTGTAGAGATCGTGGTGTATGGATGGCCTGTAGAGATCATGGTGTATGGATGGCCTGTAGAGATCGTAGTGTATGAATGGCCTGTAGAGATCGTGGTGTATGGATGGCCTGTAGAGATCATGGTGTATGGATGGCCTGTAGAGATCATGGTGTATGAATGGCCTGTAGAGATCGTAGTGTATGGATGGCCTGTAGAGATCGTGGTGTATGAATGGCCTGAAGAGAATGTAGGCAGCGTTTTTCTTCTCTGGAAAACTGTATCGGTACAGATCAATGGCTGTCATGTTGAAGGCAGTTTAAGGAGACTTCAAATTCAGCAAAGTGCATCTCCAATGCAGGCCTCCCACGAGTCTACGTGCTTGTAGAAAGAGTGTGGGTGTCTGGGTGAATACCTCACACAGTAATCACCATAGGTAATCACACACCAATTACTTCAAATTGCTTCTTTCTGAGCAACTTCAGGACTCTACAAAGGCTGCTGTCCTTTAGCTCCCTGAATATCTGGTTGAAAATTCCATAAATTCCTTATTCAGTCATGTCAAATATGATTATGGGACTGCTATAGGTAAATGTGATGCTTTAGGACAGGGATACTCAACTTGCTTTGCCCGGGGGCCACTTTCGTGAAATGATAGAAGGCCAGGGGCCAGTTAATAAACAATATACATTTTTCTGTAGCGGATTGTAGGTTTTTGGGGTGTCAGTCGGAGTTTAGTCTGACAATGTTGTGCACACGGGATAGTTAGTTAGGTTAAGTTAGTTAGGTTAAGTACTGTAAATTCCGGACTATAAGCCGCACCTTTTTTCCCGTTTTTTGGCCTTTTTTGGCCCCTGCGGCTTATATAGCGGTGCGGCTTATCTATGGATTTTTTCAAAAAAAAAAAAAAATCTCTCTTTTTTAGCACTCTTTCTAACTATAAATCCTATATAACTATAATAAGTTTTAATTCCCTCTCTTGCCCTCTTTTCACCACACTGTATGACACTGTATGACACTGTGTGCACTGTAAAAAACAACACAGGTGGTGTTGTGTTATGTTGTTTTGTTGAAATGTTAATAAATGAAACAATCCCCTCTGTGCATGAACCCTTACATATGGTAATTAAACATTAACTCATTCAGTGCCAGCCACTTTTGGAGAACGGATGCTCCCAGTGCCAGAGTTTTCAGAGCGTTTTCAGTGATTTCTCGAGGCCCACAGAATATTGTGTGATATTACTATGTAAACACCGAACACGCACAAGAATGAGCTGGCTCTATTGTATCATCAGCAAAAAAAAGTTTATTGATACCATTTTCCGTTCTTTAGTTATGAGCCGGAGAAGATAGGTTGTTTTCAGCGTTTTCAGGCTTTTCAAATTATTAGCTGAGATAATCCGCCTTTTGTGAAATGCAGCATTTCAAGCACATTCACTGAGTCTGAAGATAATATTTTCTGATGTAGTGACGTAGTTGTTGTGTGATGCCCTGCGTGCACCACCCGGCACCACCCCCCTCCCCCCCTCCCCCCGTAAACTCCTCCCCACACTGCACACAGCCTCACGCAACCATTATATTTTCGGAGTGCTGCGTTTGTGTGCTGCTGTCGGCTCTCAGCGCCACAGCAGGGAAGAGCCAACCCGGATTGCTGAATGGTTTGGCGTCAGGGGCTGCTTTCCTGGCTGCTAATCGGTTGGAGAAACTATACAGACAGACAGACAGACAGACAGGGACAGAGGGGCTCAGTTGTGAGCGCGGATTGACTCCTGTTCGGAGCCAATGTCAGCTCCCGCGACAGAGCAAATGGCTCTGGGAGCATGCATCGGGTTGTCTTTGATCCACGGCTTTTAGGCTGTTTCTCGGACCTGTCTCTAATCTGGACTGCACCGAGCAAGCACTGTCGCCACCTAATGAGTCCGTAAAATAGGTTATACACCTCCAATAGCTACTATAGTTGTACAGGAGCTGCGGAAGGCTTTGATCGACGTCCCACCGTCAAAAAACGCATTGGACGTCGAAGGACGTCCGTGGCATTCTACGTCACTATTTAATTGGACGTCGAAGGACGTCCATGGCATTCAATGAGTTAAAACACAATAAAAAAAATAAAAAATAAAAATAAAAATACCATTAAAACACCCGCGGCTTATAGTCCGGTGCGGCTTATATAAGAAAAAAATAGTCAACTTTGCAGGTGCGGCTTATACACCGGTGCGGCTTATAGTCCGGAATTTACGGTACATACATAAGTGCCTGGGTATCGAGCAGACGGTGGTATTTGACAATTTAGCAGCTAAATCATAGATTATTGAAAAATATTCTATATTCCAGACTGAATATAACCGAAGTGGAGTATTGGCCAGAATGACATGAACATTTTGGACACTTATTCACTGGGTATCTTGCATGTTGCGTTCAGGTGCACTGTTAAAAAAAAGAAAAAGTGCAATTCCATCGCGGGCCACACAGGGGGCGCCTGTGGGCCGCATGTGGCCCGCGGGCCACAAGTTGAGTATCACTGCTTTTTTTTTTTTACTCTTTATTTTGTCAATTTTCCAAAATAGACAAAGACAGACAGGTATACACAAATAGAAACAAAACAACAATACAAGTACAAATGGGGCAGCGAACATGAGGTCTTGTTAGAGAGAGGTATTCCAGGTGCAGATCTTCTTATATTAGTAACTTTGTTATTTCAAGTATGGAAGAGAGAGGAAAGAATGTTGGATGGAAGCGAGAGGACAAAGAGAGAGATACAATAAAAAATAAAAAATAAAAATAAAGAACCCTAGCCAGTCTCAGATTCCTGCAGGTAACAGTCCCATTTTATCCAGAGGTTTTCCCCCTTGTCTTTCTGGAGGCGGAGAGTGAATGTCATCTTTTCCATAAGATGTATATGGTTGACGATTCCTACGAAAAGTCCAGCAGTAGGAGGGCTTCTCTGGAGCCAACATCTGGTGATAGCTTTTTTACATGCAACCAATAGTATTTTCAGGAGATAGGTGTCACTTTTACATAAACCATCAGGCATGATTCCGAAGTACAGTGTGAAAAAGGACATCTCAAAATCGAAACCCATTATTTTTTAAATCAAATCTCTCATGTCTTCCCAAAAGGGAGTATCACTGCTTTAGGATAAAGAGCATGTATTATGAGTGTAATAATGTCTCTCTTACCAAAGTCTTTGTGGGACGACATCCAGCCAATCGAATTGAGGGAGACGATAGCCAACAAGCCAGAGCCGACAAAGGAGCCAATCCCGGAGAAGAAGAAGAACAGCCCCATGATGGCACTCTGCATGGACTTGGGGGCCGCTGAGTAGGCAAACTCCAGACCTGCAACAAAGAGAGAACATAGATCAATCTGTGTTGTATTGTACTGAAATGTGTAGGCTATTAAAAGATGTAAATGTTGTATACATGCTATAAACAATAGCAAACAGTGGATAAAAGAGAAGGCTTCACATGCTACAGCTAGTGATAGTGTTATGTAGTGTGTATTGTACCTATCAGACACACAGGGCCACTAGTTACAGAAAACTTACACTGTAGAGTTCCACTTACTCTGCGTTTCTCCATATTTCAACAAGTTACATTTAAGACTTTTTAAGTTTTTAAGACCAGTATGCGATGTAAGACCTATTTCACGTCCATACTGGCAAAAAGAAGTAGGAGGGATATGAAGGAAAATCGGACTTTGAAGTGAAACTATATTGGGGGAGGTGCAGCAGGCGTTTGCTGCTGGCTTTTTACAGCAGCTTTAGGTCTTTAAAACATTCCGATACAGTACAACTAATGCCTTTTATACTCAACATTCCTAATATCAGCGTTTTCTTGCCCAAGATGCAGCGGCGTCAAATTTGTTATGCATTATTAATTTAATGCAACTTTATAAAAGTAATAGCGTTAACTTCACAACCCAAACTATTTAAGGCCTGGCAAAATCATATTTAAGACATTTTACATAAATGACCGAGGGCTAGGTGGAGAGATACTGTATCTCCACGCTGGCCTGAGAACGCCTCAGGATCCTCTAGTCAGAGCTGGCTAATGTGGACAGGGAAAGGGAGGTTTGGGCTCCCCTGCTGGAACTGCTACCTCCGCGACCCGATCCCAGATAAGTGGTTGAAGATGGATGATGGATGGTAGCCTAGGTAAACCCAGCCCCCACGTGACCTGCTCTCTCAGTTCCCAGTCACTAGTGACTGAGAACAGGTCTGAGAGCAGGTCACGTGGGGGATGGGTTTACCCAGGCTAGATGGATGGATGGATAACTAAATGATGTTGAATTTAAGACATGTTAAGGCCTACAATTCAGATTATTGAATGATTTTTTAAGACATTTTAAGGACCCGTGGAAACCCTGCTTACTATATAGGAGACTAGAATCAAATAGAATCTAGAGACTAGATTCCCAAGACAGGCTTTTCTTCTACAATGACTCTTTTCTCTTTAATATACATGAGGACAAAAGGCGTGCTCAGCGGCTGTGTGGCAGCTAATTGTCCATGTGGCATTGTTCTTTGGTGCCATCTGTTCTGCATGATGACACTGGTCTCCAACAACAGACGATGGAGTGATTTCTGGAAAGCCATAACTCAATATTTACTGTGTCATGAAAGAAAGGCATTAAAAAAAGAGTGAGCGAGTGGAGAAAAAGAGAGATGTGTGCAGGGGGAAAAAAACATCATTTTGTTCTCTTTTTGCCTACAGATCTGTCTGGCTGCAAGCTGACATTGATAATTTCGTGGCACCTCAAACATGTGATTTTTCAAACGAGGCCCTCTAGCTACATCTGTCAGGAGAGATTAGGGAGCTGTGGTTAAATAAGTTTGCCTTTTAAGACCTTCCTCGGAGGGGGCCACGGCACAAATTAATGTGAACGCAGAGTTTCCTTACAGATAACCTGCACCAGTACTGTGAAACATATATGAAGTGACATCAGAAGTAGGGACGAGCGAGTACACCATTATCTGTATCTGTTTAACCAACTAAATGATCTGTATCTGTACTCGGAGGGGGCATGGCTTAAATCAAAGTGGGCAGGGTTTCGACTGAAAGTGGGTGTGGCTTAGGTTTTGATTGTTTCTGGTTGTTGTTGTTGCCAATTCTGCGTGCCCGAGATGCCACTAAAGCATTCAAACTTAGGCTAAGGTATCAAATTAGGCACTCTATTATCGGTATCACTTTAAGGGTATACTGGTATTGGTACTGGTATTGTCATTTTTTTAAACGATACCCAGCCTTAATCCCAAGTACGGATATTGACACATTGTACTCGGATGATACTCGTACTCGTAAAAAGTACATTATCTGTGCTGGATACTCGTTTGAGTCGTTTGGTCCGAGTACTCATCTCGTCCCTAATCATAAGTAAAGAAAAGGGATAAGAGCGTGACAACATAAGGCGGAAACACAAATGACCTTTACTGAAGTTCGCAAAGATACATTGATTTATATCCTATACTAACCTTTTGATAGCAACAAACTGGTCAATCAATAGCTATGCATATCACAGGGGATTGAAAACATTGGTGAGGTTTCTAAGATATAGACCTGCACAGCTAAGGGAATAGTAGAGGGACCATAACTTTAAGTTAAATCTTTGTCTGTCTGTGTCTGTGAATACAATGATTCAAGACAGAGTTAAAATGATGTCTACAGGTCCACCACACACAAAACAAATAGCCTGACCTTTCTCGACCAAGAGGCAGTTAGTTATTTTTAAAAAATGAAAAGAAAAAATAAGAAAAAGTTTTTTTTATTTATTTTTTATTTTTTATTTCTCCTGAGGGCATTGTTGGAGGGGTGATATTTCCTTCTTAGAAAATAACGTTAGCCTTTACAATTTCAAAAGAGCAAATACATAATTAAAAATCCTGCAGGGAGTCATTTTGCAAAGTTTTTGCATAGCCGTATTACCCAAAAGCAGACAAGCCATAGATGGTGTATAAGCAAAGAATTACCCGTGGCCCTACAAGGCTGGCGAATGCAGAGAGGAAGTTTGTAGGCACCTGAGTTTTAAACAGATTTATTCAAATAGAAGACGACTAGGGGGAAATGTTCCTTTTTACCAGATATATGTCACAATTCTGTCAGCCAATTTTCCTTGAGGCAAACCCCTGTGGGATGGTACAGAGGGGAGGGAGTGCAGGAAGTTTATTTTAAGTCATCCCTGTAGCTTTGTTATGCCTGTATTTGACTTTCATAGGGACCCGAATAGTCATGTGTGAATATCAGTGCAATATGTAGTTCTGTTCTAGAGCTTTACACTGTGCTCATTAACCATATTTCATTATGAACGTATATTAAACTTAAGGATGACAAATGTGCATTCCCAGAAAACCCCGTGTTTTTCTGGGTGACTCGATGGGTTAGATAATTCTTCCACTATGATGAAAAAAACCCGACCTAAACATTCTTAAATATTAATGGCTTAATCTTAAAGGAATAAGGAGAATGCTATGGAAGAGTCTACGATAACAGAACACATGGTAATAGGAAGATGACTCCATCGTGGCCAGAGGCTTAACAAACCAGAGCCACTAAGGTAATTGAGGCCTGAAGCCAGTAATGATCATGACTGTGTGCCCCTTCTAAAATTAACTAGCCGCAAGGCCCGTTTGGCATGCCCTGCTTTGAACTGGCCGTTGTGCCCTTAAAAGAAAGTTGTAGATTTGCTCATTTAAAACTACATGCGACGAGGCAAAAGAAAAACAAAACAAAACAAAAACGCTATCAGTAGCAGTAGCCTGCCTGCATATGAGGATCTGCAAATATATCTCATATAGATCTCAGGATGCTTACTGGTAGTAAGTATATCTATTCTTAAATGTCGCTTATGAAAAAGACCTCAACAATCCCCAAATCATTTTTGGATAATCAGTGTAACTTTGTCGTGTCAGTGTCTCGTATTCAGGTAGATCTTGTGCTGTTGAACAATTTAAAAGTAGATCTGAAGTGTAAAAACGTTGCACACCCCTGGTCTCGGTGGATCCAAGATAGCAGTGAAATATCATATTAGCTAAGATAAAACCTGAATATACAAATGGTTCAAAGTCTGAATGTTTCTTTCCCATTTGCAATAAGTGAAATGGTTTCTTTCCATAAACATGAGATTACTGTATAAGTGGAGTGATAAAGAGCCATAGAGCTATGTTTTTTTTTTTCATTTTTGTTATTTTAATTTATAAATAATAATAATAATAATAATAATAATAACAAAAAAAGAACATCATAAGTTGACTAAGAACAAATTATTATTGAGAACATTGTCCTGGATAAGGATGGCATGGATCGATCTCCATCTGTGCGCCCGTCCATTTTTCTCTTTGTTTATCATCATCGCACGTGACATCTCAGACTCTGGCGATTGGATTTTGATTAAACTTGCAAGAATGATGCAACTCACCACCACTGTGCTCCTGAGGATAGAAGTAACGCTGTTACCACTGACTTTTATGAATATGGGCCATTATCTCAAACACCACTGAGTTTGACACCATTGATTTCGAGATTTAGACTAAGCCTGGGAAATGATGCATCTTATTGCCACATCTACTGTAGCATTTTAAAAGTTAAACGGATGGAGCCTAGGGGGGCTCTAGAAAGGTCAAAAGAGGTTATCTCAATTCATATCGCTGTGAAAAGAAAGATCAGACTTCTGATAAAGTTACCGTTCCTTTGATGTTGTGCTGTGTGATACTCGATACCAATGGAATTGCTGAGGTATGAAGATGCTGTGCTAGGGCCAACTGACCACAATACCACAATAAATTGCTCTGGCATTTGGTGGTAAAACAGGCAGTACAACATTGAGGTTTATCGATAAGAAGTAGTAACCTGCAGAGACGATGTCTCCCCTAGGCTACAGTAAATCCATCATGTTGATTGGCGTCTCGCTGGATTACTTATATTGCAATTTAAAGTGCGTGGAGGGAAGGGAGTTTTTTTTATGTTGCAAGAAAGGAAAATATTGATTGGATGAACCATTATCACCATTATCACCTATTCAACTTGTCACTGAGGCAATAAGCAAAGGATGCCGCCTGGTGTAAAACATCCTCTATAGTCCCGGTGCAAGGTGGGGTGCTCCATCCTCCATCCTCCATCCTATGAACCCATGGTACTAACAGACTACAGACCTACAATATAGCCTACAGTATATATATACTGTAGCCCACAGAGATGTTTGTACTGAACCCTCTTAGACCCCTAGTGAGAACCTCACTGCACCCCCTGCAGTTCACCTACCTGGCACACAAATGGGGTGATCCAATAATCTACCTGCCCCACAGGGCCTACAGAGTACCGCAGGGATGACATATTTTTGTAAGCCAACCCAGAAGTCATGCACTTCCTGGTTCCCTCGGCGGGAAGTTAATTGGATTTTTGTATGGGGATCAGGATGATCCTCAGTGAACATGCTCATACCATCATCACAGTGTGCCAAGGAGTGTTCCGCGTGTTCCCCTGTTCCTGTCGCCATTAGCTTATGCCAGCTGGGAGAGTGTTAAAGAACCGTTGCCACTGTTTTGATAGCTTGGTAAAACCATACTGATCATGTGACCTCACATTCTGTTTCCTTCTACGGATCAGTCTGGCCCATAGCCATTTCCAGAAATTACAGAGTGCACCGGCCAATCAGGGACCTGCCTCGTAGTTGACAATGTAACCAGCCAATCAGGGACGCCGGGGGGCAAAACAGTATGACGGCTCCCGAAGCAACGAGCGGTAATGTTAACGTTAGTAGCGTAAACACAGACGTAAGTACAGTTATTGCAGAAATAGACTCAATAACAACAATTAGACAAGAACAAGGGTATGCAGCAGTGGACGTTCTTGGCAGATAAGACGTTTTCGCCACACTTCCGAGTGGATTTGGAATAGATTTGGTGACGCTGATTGGCTGAAGGAGTTGTCTGTCAAGGCAAGTACTCCCCCCTGGGTGCGAAGGAACACCTAGTACATTGTGAGTACTGTGTCATACATTGGTAAATACTGGTAGATATTTCAGCTAGTATGAGTACATGTCAACACGCTGGGTGATTATACAGGGGGGGTGAAACGTTTTAAGTTGTTTATAGTGTCTCGAGTTTGTAGCTGCTGTGACAATTGAATTTCCCTCTAAGATAAATAAAGCACCTATCTATGCATCAATCTAATTATCTATCTATTAGGACAACGAGCAGAAGATGAGCATCAGTGTCAGGTTGATCATCGGCTGGGATGAGGACATACCTCTTATCATTTCAACTCTAAAGGTTACATTATCCACTAATTATTTATAAAATGTCTCATTACTGAACAATGGATTGCAATGGTGTAAGACAATCAACTATCGATGTCTGTGGTTATTTGTGTTCACTATATGACCACAGTCATCAAACTCCAAACACATTAGACTGATGCAGCCTGACAATGAATCAAACTAATTAGACATTCAAAAAGGGTTAACGTACATTATTCTTGATTGCATCCTTGTCTGAAGTATGAGCAGTACAGTTATTAGCTCAGTTAGGAGCTGAATCAGACCAATTAGAATCACACAAACAAAATGCCACAGAATAAGTCGAGTCACTGTACCTGCAATGCTGGCAAAGATTTCGCTGATTCCTATCAGCACATACTGAGGCACTTGCCACCATATGGGTAAATCTGCAGCGTAGTAGGTAACACCGCCAATCTCCTGGTCAATGGTGCCATTCCGTTTGACGATCTCCAGTCGTTTGCTCTCCAATATACCTGAAGGGGCAGACACAGGAAAAAAATATACACACTCACAGTTAGCCAAATGTTAATATTAAGTGTTCATTAAGTGTTAAGCAATGTAGCATAAAGAAAACACAGTGGGCAATGTCTTACGCCCAAGTCTTAGTGCAAGGGCAAATCTTTGCTAGTTTCTAGCACTCAAAATCTCCCTTTTCTTCTTTTAATGGCCACTGGGTCACTCAGTACATCAAAGGGCGTGTTTCAGTGATCCTGTGGTTCATTAAAAGAGAAAAAAGACTTGCACTAAGACTTGGGCGTAAGATACGGCCTACAAGCTTTAAAAAAACATACTGCTTCATTTTCCAAGTTTTTCACGCTACGCAGATCTAAGGCTACATTTTACTCAATTCAGCAACATAAATGCGAGAGCAAAATAAAATACAGACATGGCATGGGGTGTAATATAAGATAGCCTATACAGCAGGGGTGTCCAAACCTTTTTGAATGGGGGCTAGATTAGACAATGTGGAAAATACCGGGGTGGGGGGAGCAGCTGCTTCTCTCATCATATGGGTTATATATTAGGGATGCACAATATGTCGGCAACCATATCGGTATCGGCCGGTGTTAGTAATTTTTTTACATATCGGCATCGGTCCGATGTTGCAATGTTAATATCGGTTATCGGTATTCACAGTGTTTACACATGTTTTTCACTATGTACAACATTTGATTATCATAGAAATGTGTTTTTATACAGATCATATCGGCATCGGTAAATATCGGTTATCGGCCATAACAGAAATGTTAATATCGGTTATCGGTATCGGCCAAAATGTTCATATCGGTGCATCCCTATTATATATATATTAAAACAACAACAACAACAACAACAACATACAATAGTACTCTGATTTTGTTTACAATCTGAAAAAAGTCCTGCCTATGTTCTTCGACTTGGTGCTTGTCTACAAACTGTATGATAGTGCTGTCATCGTTAGGTGAACGGAAAAAAAACGCAAAGCGAACTTGCTTGATTAACCAATACTTTGTGGGGGGCCACATAGAGTATATTTTGAGAGACAAGCCGAGGGCCGCTTAAATGTGGTCCGCGGGCCGTAATTGGCCCCCGGGCCAGACTTTGGACATGCCTGCTATACAGTATAATAGAGTCAGGATGAGGGAAGAGAACACGACTTGTAAAAGTATTTAGCACCCTTAAGTCCATGACGCCAACAAACAGCCAAACACTGCAGGAGATAGGATTCAGTGACAGTCCATTACAGACTTAGCCCGTGTCAGGCTAGCCTAGCGCTTCATTAAGATCTCATCTGCACGCGCCCAGATTACAGCGGCTAGTAATGGAACAGTGCAGACGGCTCAACAATAAGAGCCAAGCAGTTGTCATCAAGCGCCGGCGCCTCCTAAAAGCTTTATTCGATAACCATTATCATGTAACCGCCAGCTATTTCCAGATAACTCCCAGAGACAGCCTCCTATCATAACTACACTTAATGCGCTATTTGAGAGGGGTTGTAGCCTTGTAATCCAGCTATCCTATAATACCAGCCGTCCATCTCAGGCAGGGAGGCCACAGCAAGCCTAGTGCTCACCATGAACATACTGTAGAGCCCCTCACTAAACATCACACATCCGACAGCCCAGACTGTGATCCCTGCCAACTTTGCTCCATAGATGTATATATAGAGAGAGAGAAAAGGAGTTACTTTTGGACATCTAAAAGCCAGTGAGGTCGAATCAAATCAGATTAACACATAAAGTTAAAAGAATGTGATCAAAAGTGATAAAGAATCACTTCAAAAGCGCAGCTTTGCAAAGTTTCCCCCAGCACATGGCTGAAGTCAGGGCTTGCTGTACACCAGTTGTTCCCAAACTGGGGTACGCGTACCCCTAGGGGTACGTGGAGGTACTACTACAGGGGGTACTTGAGAGAAAGGGGAAATTGGAAAAAATAAGAATAAATCCTGAAAATAAATGAAACATTAAAGTAAATCTGCTCAGGAGGAACTAATTGCAACTATTTTACTCAATTTCTTATTTTGTAATGTTATATTCTTCAAAAGGTGGGCTATAATTCATTCGTTATCGCATCATAGCTTTTTCTAAGAAAAATGTTGGGAGTCGGGTAAAGGGGGTATTTGGATTCGGAAATCAGGGAAAGGGGGTACAGAAGCCAAACAAGTTTGAGAACCACTGCTGTACACCAATAAAAAGGGACCAGAAATAGTCTCGTGTCCACAGTATGTCTATAACTGTCCCTTTGCACTGCATGGGTTGTCCTTGTACCATGCGCACCGGTGTCTGCATGACAAATTCCTGTACGATTTTTTGCACTTGGTGATGAAGGTTTTTTCAAATTCTGAACAGCAGTGGTGTTGCCAATTTTGTGGACACAGTGTCTGCTGGCTGCATTACAATGGTATTCCTGAGCTCTTCCCCGGGCACAAGATGCCACTCGCTCACACCCCAACTATCCCTTCGCCACCACAACACAACGCTGTCAGCTTGTTGTGGACAGATGCAGATAAGCACCACGGAGACACGGAGAGCCAGCTGAGGGAATACAGTTCATAATAACTTCATAAGTAGAAGATTGTACGAGACAGGTGTGAAGGTGTGGAACTGATTGGATGTGAATGCTGAACGTGATGCTGGAAAAATAGACATCAAATAATTCCTAAATAAAGGTGGAAAAATAATATCTAGGATATGCCATCAAATCTGTCCTAATATCATTAATAGTGTATCTCATAATTGTACACAGTCATCCACTCCACTGATGCAGGTCGTATTTAAGGAAGATATATGTGGCACAATATATCCTATTTCTATTCTGTGACCAATGTCCACAGCACTGCACCATCATAAACCCTTTCTCTCCACTCGCAGGACTTAGAAATGCTTTCTGCAATATTCACACATTTCTTTGGCCTGAATTCAAGTGCAGGGATTGCATGTTCTTTCAAGAAGGCAAATGGAAAAGCTGGCCTAGAAAAGCTTTTGAATATGTGAAATATAAATACAGTATATATATGTTCACTCACTTCCTCTAAAGGACAGCATTCCCTCAAACTAGCCGGGTTAGATTTGGTAAATCAACCTTTTACAATTGAAAAGCATCTATTTGACGGGCGACATCAGGCTTTAATATACCTCAGACTGGACGACACAAGAACACTCTCTCAACAAACTTTTCTCACCAAGTCCATGTGAGACTCAGACAAGGCACTCCTATTCCCCTTTTTCACTTCCTAGCCCATTTCACCCATTTTGTGTCTACAAGGCAGGAAGTAACACAGGTGCAAGCAAAACATTAATGAGGGTTTCCAAACTTCCAATCCATTTAGGTGTTCCAGTGCCGGGGCCCTCGTTAAGGGTTTGCTTGCACCTGTTACTTCCTGCCTTTTAGACACAAAATGGGTGAATGGGTGAAAAAATGCGCATAGGCCCTCTTCACAGCAGCCGTTTTAAGGCGGTAAAGCAGGAAGTAAAGCAGGTGTAACCAATAACCAATATTAATGAGAGACCTGGCACTGGAACACGTAAATGGAATGGAACCATCATTAATGGTATTGGTTACACCTGCTCTACTTCCTGCATTACCAGCTCAAAACGGTTGCTGTGAAAAGGGTTTATAGAGTTTTCACTCTCACATACACACAAGTGTGTACACACACACGCACGCACGCACAGTTGCACGCACAGTTGCACGCACGCGCATGCACACAGACACACACACACACACACACACACACACACACACACACACATTTTCATGGGTGGTATTCCCTCCAATAGAGTACCTATGGTGAGCTGTGATTTATGTGATTTATAACACAGCAGTCCAGAGTGGGCACCAGCAGAATGATAATCTCCTGGTCCGGGGGGATGTGTGTGTGTGTGTGTGTGTGTGTGTGTGTGTGTGTGTGTGTGTGTGTGTGTGCATGCGTGTGCGTGCGTGCGCGACATGCGCGTGTGTTGGCAGTAAGGGGGGATATCAGTCTATCATACTCTCACTTGCATAACTCGTCGACTTGCACAGGAGATGTGGTCAATACCTCAGAGAGCGATCACTAGCATTATGTGATGTGGATGTGCTGGTTAATGATGCTCTGTGTGCTAAGACGATCGATCATATTGCCAAATTTTAAATTGAAATATATATATTTTTTATTGATAACATTAAACCACGTGAACATGTGTTTTGTATTTGTACTGTTGGTCATGTCACCTTACTTGGCTGGTTCTGCTGTCGCGTGACTGTGATGAGCATTAATAACTATGCCGATGGGGCTTAGCAGCGACTGCTTGTGAGCTAGCGGTACTCTGGTGGCATCTGTAATGTGATGTATCACATGTGAGATGTGAGGAATATCTGCCAACAAGACAACATGAATCAAACATGATGATACATCAAATGTGATATTTGATTTTTTAAACAGATAAATAGACAGATGGATACTTTATCCCAGAGGGAAAATGTATAATGTGATAATGACGTTTGTTTTGTTTCTAAATCAATCTGAAGAAAAGCTCCACATTCTGTAGGGCCTAATTGAAGCCCTAAACTTTTATTATTGTGAACAAAATATTAACAACCTCTCTAAGAATTAATTATTCATTATTGTCAATTGGGATTTAATGCTTGTTCAAGTATCAATTAGCAATCTGCTAGGAGCATCCCAGCCAACACTCGAAAGGTCACTAAGGACAGAATGTGTTGATATTCTGGGTGGTGGAAGACAGAAGTACATCTGATTGTGTGTGTGTGTGTGTGTGTGTGTGTGTGTGTGTGTGTCTGGGGGGGGGCAGTGGTTTTTGAAAATACAATGTGCATTGATTCTGAAGATCGGTACTGATTTGCTTTCTTCCCGCCTCGAGGGTTGTCTCATTCAAAACGTTTTCGCTTGAATATATCAATGCAGCAGCAGCAGGACCCACTGACAGGCTGGGCTGAGAGTTTATTTCAAAAATAATCCACAGGCTGGAACCGAGTTCAGTGCTGTGGGATGCAGGTGCAGTCAGACAGAACAGATGCCACAGCGCCCCCTACGCTCCACAGCAGCCACGAATAAAGGCACATCTTTGAAGCTTTTTCCCCCTTTACCAGGTCTGTATGATAACGGTTTACCAGGAAGTGGTGTTTTGATAGAGAGAAAATTACTACATCTCTTGACAGATGTCGTAATCTGCCGAATCCCACAAATCAAGGCTGGTCAAATATCTGTTAAGTTGCACTTAGATCATAGCAAAAGATTCCTCGCCAGTGATATTACACATAATGGGCATAAGTGTCACATATACCCGCTTTTAATAATACTAGGCAGATTTATAGCCCGCCCTGCAGCTCTTATGTCATCACTGATGATGTCACAACTTCACATCACTGATGACATCAGAATTGCTCTTATGACATAACTGATGATGATATCACAATTGCTTGAGTGACATCACTTCTGGGACAAAAATTGCCCATGATATTTGCTCTTATGACATCACTGATGACATCATCAGTGTTATGACACAATGCATATGACATCATCAGTGGGACAAAAATTGAAACAGAGAACAGACAGAGAACAGACATACATTGCCCACTTGCTCCCTTTTAGAAGAAGATGTTTCCAAACTCATCCAAAAACTACAATGATCAGAATTCAAAGTAAGAATGCCAAATGATATGACACTGTATCTGTAGTGCTGATTGCCTTATATAAGTACTGACTGCATGTGACATTTAGCATAGTAAACCAGTAGCCTGGTTGTAAACCAGGCCTGCATAGAGAAATGTTGGCGCCCCGCAAAGAGGTTTTAGCCACTCCCCAAAAGGCCCAAGCCACCCCCCCCCCCCCAAAGAGCCGATATTTGAGTTCAGGTCAGGACAGCCCTGACTGCATCCTCACTCAAAATGAACCATTTTGACTGTATCAAGTTAAAGTCCCACCTTTGTACCTTCAAATGGCCTCCTTTCTAAAACCTCGGGGTGCTGTGAAAACACATTCATACTTTCTGACAACCCCCGATATATTTGTGTTCAGGATAACCCTGACGCTAAGCCAAAAGCACCACGCACGACAGTACGCATGATTGGTCCGATCAGGCTTACTGTCGTGCGTACTCAAGTCAAGTTTATTTGTATAGACCTAAATCACAAACACGTCTCAGAGGGCTTTACAGAGAACATATCAATAAACAGGATGGAACAATCTTATATTAGAGAGAGAGAGAGAGAGAGAGAGAGAAGGAGGAGGGAGAGAGGGGAGGGGGACTCGGGGGAGAGAATGGGGGGAGAGTGAGATCGGAGGAGAGAGGGGAGCGAGAGAAGGGAGCGAACAGGGGGGAGGGATGGGGAGAAGAGAGAGAGCAGAACAAACAGGATATACTGGGACTGGGCGATACGGTTGAAATCAATATCACGATAATCACAGGGGTCAGTTTTGATACCAATGCATATGTAGTCACCCCCCAAAGGCCCATTCTGAGACAGGAAGCCCCCTGAGTAAAGCAGAGGCTAACTTTGTCATCGTAGAGACCCGGGAGTTGGGCCGGCCTACTGATCCAATTGACAGCGAAGAGGGCGTGTCTGTTAGTGCACTCACCCGCCGCCACGGCCGACCACATGACAAAGAACATCCCCACTGCGATCCTCTTCAGGGAGGAGGGCAGCAGCCCGCGCCGCTTCAGGACCGGGTCCACCACCTTGTCCTTAAGGGGGATCAGCACCAGGATGAGCACGGCGTCGAACATGGTCAGCCAGGCAACAGGGAAGTGGAACGTCATCTGATGGTGAATCCAGGGGAGAAACATGAGGAAAAAGCTATGCAAAAAGCACAAGGCATGAAAAACAATACTGAGAATGTCAGTGTATTTCCAGTCCAGTTCCTCATGAATGAGCGTGCGTGTGTGTGTGTGTGTGCGTGCGTGTGTGTGTGTGTGTGTGTGTATATTGGGCTTGATATTGCTTTGGCGCCCCCAGGTGGTCAAAACCATACTACACATGATGAGATTAATAATATCAGTGCAATTCACAAAGACAAATGCACCTGCTATTTACAGAAATAATCAATCAAGCAATCAATCAATTATTATTTATGAGTAAGTATATGGTAGATTTTCAAAACATGCTTATCCACTAAATGTGCAAGTGGTTTAACAGGCACAATGTCCTTGACAGGATTAAAAATGAAATCAGTTTTCAGCACAATGAGCTAAATCTATTACCATACAGTGAAATCTCTGAAATGAATAATTGCTCCTTGCAAATAAATTGGATGACATATCAATCAGATAAGAAAATCCATTGTAAGCATACAAAGTGTGTTGAGTGAACAAGGATGGAGCTGCAAACTGCTCCAGACCTATTTTGCAATTCAAATTTTTAAGTGCCATTTGAGCTCCTGATGCGTCTCTAGTTTTTTACACTTTTGATAGCACCGTTTATTCTCAAATTGAATTTCCATTTCTTAGAGTAACCGCTGGCAATGTATACATGGTGCCTTAGAGAGTGTTTTCCTCCCTTGTCTGCTCATTATCATATCAAAAGTTTACGATAGAAAGTGCTAAGTGAGACTTTTCTTTTGCCGAGCAAAGCCTGGCACGAGTGGCAGAGGTGTCCCGGCAGGGCAGGCACGGGTCTCCATGGCGGGCGCACTGCTAACGAGACAAGCCTGTAATTGAAGAGGCTGCATATTTCCTACTTCCCACAACAGACTTACAACTCATACGACTCGCACGATGCATCCATAAATTCAGATTCCATTACAGAATGTGATTCCTACCAACTGTCTCGCTTGCATCTGAATTAAAGAACACTTTAAATATCAGATCCTACTGCACCTGGCCAGTGTTCATTCGTGAACACAGTCATTGCGATACCCATTCACTCCTGTTTCCTGTTCCATTTCTTAATATTAGTGTGGGCTCTGTTTCCTTGAAGAAAGAGTGCTTTCTCCGTTTTACCAATGAAACATCAGGTGAAGTGAGACAGCGAATCACAGCCGCAGAGGCATCTAATCTCGCTTCCCTTTTGATCTTGAGAAGTGGAGAGGCTGCTGGCAGAAAAGGCTTACTTCCTTTTTTGAAAATAGATATATCATGTGAAGAAGAAAATTCACCCTCCATTCCTGTTCCTTGTTAAGTTAGACATAGTGGGAAATAGGTAAACAAAATGTAGGCAACTGTATCCGATACTTTCAGCATCACAAGTCTTCATTGCTGTGTGGCAGATTATTGTAAAAAAAAAAATATATATAGGCTATATATGTCTCTAAGCCTTACACATAACGCTGTTAGATTGTGTGGTTTAAGGACAAGTGTCACTTCGCATTTCCGTGAAGTCTATTACACTGACTCCGCCCATTACCTCAAGAGTGTCTGTTCTAAAAGCAGAACTCTGGCGCTGCACTTTTATCACTCAGTCTTAAAGCTTTGGTTCTGGAGGAGTCGTATCTCGTGTAACTGAGAGTACAGCAGCTTTCAAAGCTCCCCTGAACTTAATGAACAAGTTGCCCAGGTGAGACAGCGGTACGACACTAGTTAGGGGGGGAATCAGGTCTAGATGGAGGCATCGCTGTGGAGAGATACAATCACTGCCAGGTTGCTAATCTGTGAGGTATTAGTCGGCGGCGTTAATTTCTAATTTAAGCCCCAGGCGTTACCAACTTGTGCGTCAGTGACCGACTGACTCCTTCAGTTTCAGCAGCAAAAAAAAAAGCTTATTCATAGAGAGATAGGAAGGTGGATCTGCAAAGTAGTGTGTCAAAATCGAGTGTGTTCCCTGCCTACCAACACGAAGGTCACAGGTTCGAGCCCTCGTGTTACATTGGTTGGCTTGGTCGGTCGTCCATACAGGCACGACCGGCCGTGTCTGCGGATGGGAAGCCGGATTTAAGGGTATGTGTCCTTGTCGCTGACTCGCTGCACTAGCGCCTCCTCTGGTCGGTCGGGGCGCCTGTTCGGGGGGGGGGGGGGGGATTCGAGGGGGAAAGCGCGATCCTCTCACGCGCTACGTCCTGCTGGTGAAACTCTTCTCTGTCAGGGGAAGAGAAGCGGCTGGCAACTGCACATGTATCGGAGGAAGCATGTGCTAGTCTACAACTCTCCCTAGATCAGCAAGAGGGGGTGGAGCCACGACCGGGACAGCAGGGGGAATTGGCCAAGTACAATTGGGGAGAAAATGGGAGACAAATCAGAAATAACTTGAGGCCTTATCCCCACCCACCCTCTACACCAGGGGTGTCAGACTCATATTAGGTAGAGGGCCGGATTTGTTCAACTGAGACCTCATGGGGGCCGGATTTTTTTTTTACTAAAATCAATTCAACTCATTTACCCATTTACTTCACAAAAGAAATACTGCTCTTTCCATTTCTCTTGAAACTGCCTGCATTCCGTGTCAACCTTTCTCTTTTTCGACAGCATCTTGTTGATTCCTTTGTTTTTTGGTAGGTAGCCGAATGCGCGATTCAATTCCAGCTTGCTTATTAGCCACACGTAGTTCATGATAATGGGGTGCGAATTTAATAATAATATATATATATATATATATATATATATATATATATATTTTTTTTTTTAATTCCAAAACATCTCGCGGGCCGGATGAAACCTGCCCGCGGGCCGGATCCGGCCCACGGGCCGGGCCGTATCTCTAACATCCCTGCTCTACACAATCTACTGTGTTGTACTGTAAGACTAATGGCCTGCTGTATGTCCACCGGCTGCCGTACGGCTCTGTGCGGCTACCTGAACAGACCCACACACATGTAATCTTGTCAGTGGATGTCATGTGGATCCGATAAAAATAGAACAGGTGCGTGTTTTCTTTCAGTACCGCATGTATTTAAATTCTATTAATACGTGTGAGAGTCTGTTCCAGCAATTTTACCAGAGCAAACAACAAATCACATCCTCAAACCACAGATGTATTGTCAGTCACTACAGTACAATATTGTTTTTAGTAAACAACAGAGTGGAGAGTTTCTCCACGCTGGCTTAGTGTTACCTGAGGCTCAGCAGAGATGTTGGAGGCAGCAGGAATCCTCAGGTGGAGGCTCTGCAGGATGTACGTCGTCTGCATCTGCACCACCATGAGCAGATTAGTGTCACAGCAGGTACTAACTCTCCACTTTACTCAGCAGCGTGTCTGCTGCTAAATCATTCTTATCCACCATTCAAAGCACAAATCACCTCCTCTCACATGAACACATACATGAGTATATGCACACATCACCTCCTCTCATATGAACACATGCATGAGTATGAGTATATGCACACACACACACACACACACACACACACACACACACACACACACACACACACACACACACACACACACACACACACACACACACACACACACACACACACACACACACACACACACTAGAGCTGCAACCATTAGTCCATTAATCAATTGACAGAAAATTAACCGCCAACTATTTTTATAATTTATTAATCATTTAGACTAATTTTTTATTTATTTATGATTTATTTATTTGATTTTTCTTAAGCATGACATGACAATGGGCAATAATGTTGAGACAATTGAGATTGAGACAGTTCAACAAGCACATAACCATTATGTCGTGGCCAGCAGGAAACAGCAAGTCTGCAGAGTCATCGAGCCCATAGAAAAACAAAAACAAAAACAAATTAAGAAAAAGAAAAAATACTAAAATTATCTTGTTCCAGCTTGAATGTGAATATTTTCTGGTTTATTTCGTCTTCTAGGACAGTAAACTGATTATCAATGGGGTCAACTTGGGCTTTGGCGAAAAAGTAAGCATCATTTGTCAGTTTTGTTGACATTTTATAGTCCAAAGGACTAATCGATTAGTCGAGAAAATAATCGTCAGATTAATCCATAATGAAAATAATGGTTAGTTGCAGCCCTAACACAGGCACAAAACTGGATTAATGTGGCACGACGCATCAATTTCTAAAGCACAGCTTATGTGAAATGCGCCTCAGGCAATGGATTTGATATGACTGTGTGTTGAAAGTGTGTTGTTGTTTGTACCTGGAAGTACACAGTCCAGTATGGGATCAGGGCAAAGAACACTGGGAGGACTTTCAACAGGGCTTTCACCTCATCTACCTTCTCCTCTGGGAAGCGCCCTCCATAGGTCACTTTGGCACCATCCAGCAGCATCGGTTTGGGCCTTCAAAAAGGACAAGAAAGCCGTGTTCAAAGCTACGGCGTGATTGATGTGAGCAAAATAAATAAATAAAAAGAAGAAATAGCCAGTAAATATCCAATAAACACGGGCTAGAATTAAACTAAACTCTTCAAATGGGAGACTTAATCAGCCTTTTTTTTTTATGACCGCCTTCCCATTAAATAACAGCACTTCTAGAGATAGGACAGGAACTTTATTCTAAAGCCTATAATCCCCATCTCTGGAGAAAATGCCTTAATAAGGAATTCTTGAAAAGGCTGCGGGATTGGCCAACTTAAAATATTCAATGTCAAGTTTTTGAACCGATTTCGCTACTTTGGTTCAAAGTCAAGCAACAGCACTTTGGAATAACTTTCCACCACAGGGAACGATGATGAATGCCTGGACCGGTGGGGGGGAAAGAACAAGAAAAA
The DNA here is from genome assembly GCF_964638095.1 of Poromitra crassiceps. Classification (NCBI taxonomy): domain Eukaryota; kingdom Metazoa; phylum Chordata; class Actinopteri; order Beryciformes; family Melamphaidae; genus Poromitra; species Poromitra crassiceps. The sequence goes on along the minus strand of NC_139631.1, from coordinate 29,337,437 downwards.
AAGAGAGTTGAACATGGGGATCAAAGGGGGCTTTAATAACATTGAGCAACACCTAGCTGTGCTATTCTGCCAGATCTGAGTCTCCATCCCGCAGAACACAAAAAAACTTGCTACACAATTAACCCTTCCTAAGTCCCGCCCTTTTTTGATCTGTGCGCCAATAACAGTTGGACAAGCTTGTAGCAGCCTATGATGGAGCTAGTGTCCTCTAGAGAGAGAGAGTGGCGTTAGTGTCCTCTAGTAAGAGAGTGGCGTCAGCGGAGGACCAAAATGCGAGACTCATTAGCCAATGAACAGCCAGGAATGGGTCTCGCGCTACTTTTGCATGCTAAAATAAAGCCGATAATGTACAATTTGATTCATTTCAAGGGATGAAAAACCCTTTCAAAGTACAACACTGTCTATTTTGCTGCAACTCGACAGTGCTGCTTTTTTTACTCAAGAGTTCCACTTTCTACTTCCTGGAAAAAAACTGGTCCATTGGAGTGAATGGAGATGTCGGAACTCTTCTATTATACGGCTCTGAGTGGCGTCAGCGGAGGACCAAAATGCGTGAATCCTTAGCCAATGAACAGCCAGGAAAGGGTCTCGCGCTACTTTTGAATGCTAAAATAAAGCTGATAATGTACAATTTGATTCAAGAAAAAAACACCTTTCAAAGTACAACACAAACTGTCCATTTTGCTGCAACTCGACAGTGCTGCTTAATCCAGGACTTTACTTCCTGGAACTCTTGAGAGTAAAAAACTGGTCCATATACACGGCTCTGGATGGAGCTAGCCTACAGAGTGTGTGATGTCACAATTCACTCTAGCAGATTTTCCAGGGTGCACTTTTAATGCCTCCGCTGGCGATAGCCAGGCCGGAGGCATTATGGATCCGGGTTGTCTGTCCGTACGTATGTCCGTCCGTACGTATGTCCGTCCGATGTTCGTTAACGCGATTATCTGAGGAACGCCTTGACGGAATTTCATCAAATTTGCCTTAAACATCCACATAGACTCAAGGATGATCTGATTAGATTTTGGTGGTCAAAGGTCAAGGTCACTGTGACCTCTCGAACGCCATTTTCAAGCTTGTTAACGCGATATCTCAGGAATGCCTTGGCGGAATTTCATCAAATTTGCCTCAAACATCGACTTGGCCTCAAGGATGAACTGATTAGATTTTGGTGGTCAGAGGTCAAAGGTCAAGGTCAGTGTGACCTCTCGAACGCCATTTTCAAGCTTGTTAACGTGATATCTCAGGAATGCCTTGACGGAGTTTCATCAAATTTGCCTCAAACAACGACTTGGACTCAAGGATGAACTGATTAGATTTGGATGGTTAAAAGTCAAAGTTCAAGGTCACTGTGACCTCACACACCCAATTTCCCAGCTCTAACGCAACATCTCGTTCTAGTTTTTACTAAATTCACACATTTTAAAAGTGACTGTTCACACAACTTTAACACAACGTACACACTATTATTATACATCAAACCCTTCCACTACATCTGCTCTCACTCACATTGTCAAAATATAAGCAACGGCGCAGTGCATCGTTTTTGAGATATTAACATTTGGTTGACACTCTTGTTTGACTGTCAGCTGTAGGCGAAAGGTTTGTCCTACCTAGCAACAGTAACTACAGGGGGGTGGGCCTTAGGATTGGTAAAGAGCCTTCCCATTGAGACTGTTGAAGAGGCCTGGGTGTTACACTATTATTGGGTGTTGGGTATTACTGGGTGTTATGTTACTACAAGTATTCTGTGAATGCTGTTTGTCAAGTTGTTCAGTTTCTCTGCATAGCATTCCTTTTCACATCACTATAATAATGATAAACTGACTGACACACACAGTGGAGTGGGGAGCTTCTCACCGGAGCAGGTTCGGTTCCTTGGGTCTCTGGGAGGAGCAGCAGGCGAAGCCCAGGATCTTGAACATGTCTGTGAAGGCGCTGCCATCAGCAGGCTTGCTGATGAAGACAGTGCGGCCCAGTAGGAAGACGATGAAGGAGATCCCCAGGCACACGGTCGGAATGGCATAGCCCACCTCAAAGCTGATGTTCTGCTGGATGTAGGCCACACCTCCCAGGGACAGGATGGCTCCCAAGTTGATGCACCAATAGAACCAGTTGAAGAATCGCCGTGTGGCCTCTGGTCCTCTGTCTTTAACCTAGAGTCGCATAGCAAGGGATGGAGACGGCAGATGATGTCAGGGTTAGTTGGTCAATTGGCTACCACAGTTCATTCAAGACTTAATAGACGCTAGTGAAAAACACTGTAGTTTAGTGTGATGAGAAGAATGTAATTGGTAGTGGTGAACTCTTGTCAAAGTTCTATCATTGCCTAGAGACAGATGGAAAGGGAGAGTTGCTTAGCTTGCTTGTGGCATTCATTGTCTAAAAGACACAGAGGGATAAACAGCAACTTCTTGGTTCTAATTCTGTATCTGCCTATTGTGGCCTTTGAGCATTGCCACAGAACTACTGTTACATTATAGCCTACACACCATCAGCTTACAACCACCCCACTCGCCAAGACTGTGATCAATTTAGTCAAAATTCATGTAGGCAAGCTCATGATATTATTTTACTATTTTGCCATTTACACGCAGTTATCCCCTTAGAGAAAAAAAAGATCTGATCGATGCCAGAAGACGACGAGATGATTTTTTATGTGCAGCAAAGCTGCTTGGGTACAAGCAGTCAAGCACAATTAATTATTTGGGAGATAAATGTCAAGTAGGTCTGACACATTAACAGGCTGAAGCTGTGCATAAATCTGGAGCTTGCTAAAAATCCGTCACCGCACTCAAACTCACCACCTGGTTGCCATGTGTTCCAAACACCTGCATTTGTAACTTTATTTAAATAATATTACGTACTGAACAGCAGGGTGTTTTTACTTGATCATTCTTACACTGCAGTATGTAACTAAATACATTTGTTGGGAGCATTCAACAAGAATGGTGGCGAGCCATTACTCAAAGCAGATGTCTGTGATACACAGAGTTTGGCTCAGCACCAAAGAGGTGTGATATACATCAGGAGGACTGTTTGAAAGATATTACACATATCGACAGACATTGCACCGGCAGTAAAATACAGAGGTTGTATCTTGTTTCCCCTCAAACATGATCACACTTGAAATTCAGTGAACATCCATTATAACAAAAGCGTTTCCTCCCTCCTGAATCCTGCGTTGAGTTCATTCCTACTTGAACATCTATCAGGGCTTCCTTCTCCACCAGCTGCTACACAGAAGCAGCCCGTCTGGTGTGGCGTACTGCTGCCTGAGTACAACTCGAGCTTGATCACGATTATGCTCAGGTTGCACAATTAATCAAAAAATTAAAAATTAAAAATTAAAAAAATGACTACTGCCATTTCCAAATCGCGAGAGGGTGCAATTATTTCTTAGACAGAAATGTGTTTCAGACAGCTTCCGAAACAAAATAATCTTGTGCGGCGCAGAATTGAATTCCTGGTCACACAAAGAGGCCATTTACACCTGTCGCTAACATGCGTTTTCTGTGATCAGATTGCAATCAGATTGTGTTTTATCACTTGAAATGCCAGGTGTAAACACCCCCAAAACGCATTGAAGAAGGATTGCAATCTGATCGGCCAAACCACCTCCGGAGGTGGTCAGGGACGCATTGTGTACACATTGAACACAAGTGTAAATGCAATGTGTCCTCTCAATCTGGATACAGCAACTTTATGCGGATTGAGAGGACAACCATTTCTGCCATCAGATTGCAATCAGATTGCAATCTGATGGCAGAAAACGCATGTTAACGCCAGGTGTAAATGGAATCAGGTTAATGTGGTCAAGCACAATCTGATTGCAATTTGATTGCAATCTGATGGCAGAAAACGCATGTTAACGCCAGGTGTAAATGGCCTCAAATACAGCTATATGTGGTAGAAAATGTTTCTCTCTCTCTCTCTCTTCAAATTGTGCAATATTCAGGAAAAGAAAAACAAAAATGTCACTGATGTATTTCTATTGTGCACTGCTACTACTACTTGCTTCTCTGTCTCCTTTTTTAAAAACAATGTAGCTCCAGTGTATGTTGCTTGTGTATTGTGTGTGTTTTAACATGCTCAAAATATGTGGCCCATGGCCATGAAGCATTGACAGAAACATGTGACAATTATATGAAGACAGCAATGGGCTCAAATGCTCAATGCTAATAAGTCACCGGTCACACCCTTTTTGAAAGGTTTACTCACTCACTCAATCAATTTTATATTTATATAGTGCCAAATAACAAGAGTTATCTCAAGGCACTTTCTAAATAGAGCGGGTAGAAGCCCAGGCTCTTTATATTTTAGACCCAACAATTGAAACAATTCTCATTATGCACTCATTGCACTGGCTATTTTACTGCACAGATCATATGGCAATTGAAACAATTTCCCAACAAGAGCATGCCCTCTAACTCCTGGTTAAAAACAAAGACCTCATTGTCAATGAGGTCTTTGTTTTCAACTTTATTTCTTTTCTGTAACTGGTTCTTGTGGTGGGGCTTCTGGGTAATCTTACGGTCTAACGTTCTGTCACAAAACAGATGTTTTTCACTTCTTCTTACTACCAACAAAATATTTGTCAAGGCTTGGTGTCGGTGTGTCAGTGTGAGTGACAGACAGCGACAGAGACAGGATGTTCTTCAGTCACCACCAGCTTCCGATTCGTCAACCGATTTGTCATGAGGCAAATTCATTTCCAATGGTTACGATCAGCAGGGGTACACGTCTAATTGAACTGTCATGGTACAACAGTAATCACACTGTATGACTGATCTCAAAGATGTGACACTGAGTGCGTGCCTAATCTTACACAGGCCCATCCCAGGAAAATAATGTCATTCTAAGACCTTTTGTCCCACAATTAACTCAATGTCAGCTGTCAGGGGCTCTTTATTTTAAACAGATTTTGAGATTTGAATGTGAGACATTTTATACTCTACCTGATCTGCCCCAAATGGAGTGATGTTGGACTTCACGGTACCAACACCTAATGCAATTAAGATAAGTCCACTGTACACCGCCACCCCACAGTACGCTGGCCGATTGGGGCAGGTTATATTGCTTGGAGGGGTATTGTTCAGGCACTCAGCAGGTTGCACTGGGAATGCCAACTCGTCGCCACATAGGCCAATCCTGGTGTCTTCGTGGGCAATGAACGGGAAAAACAGCATTCCAATGAAATACAGGATCAAACTACCAGCAATTGTCCAGAATTTTCCAAGGTACGCATCAGCCAACCAACCGCCAAATGGTGAAATCAGGTAAGTAATCCCCATGAACATCAGAGGTGCCTGACTTGCCTCAGTGCCCTCCCAATAAAAGGGGCTACTGTTGAGGAAGAGAACCAAGTTGGATGTGATGCCATAGAATGCAATCCTTTCTAAAGATTCAGCCAGCAGGATGCCTGCACATGCCAGTCTTCTGCCCTGGAAAACTGATGGTGCAGGTCTGCTCACAGACCCTGAGTCCAAAAGAGGGGTGCTCTCACTGGCATCCCTGTTAGCCATCCTATCAATGGCTTGAGATACTTCCCTCTGGGTTACTGGAAAACTCCAAACCTGCACAGAAAATAAGGATGAGATGAAACAGGTAAGTGAACGTTGCTACTATTGTCGTTGTTTACACAGAGAGAAAAGATAATGATCCTATCGACTAAACTGCGCACGAGGGCTTCCTTCTTCAGCTGTGTCACTTTTGTTTTGTGGTACACAAAACCTCAAGTAAGCTAGCTTTAGCATGATGATTCACAATATCAGCACGAGCTTGACAATAGTTTGTGATACAATACCTTTAATTGTTGAAACACGTCCCAAAGTTCCCCATTAACCTAAATAATGTTGATCGCTGAAATGTTTACTTCGGTGTGTCTCAAATCAATACTCTGCTGCTCACAAGACAAGAAGTGGAAGTCAAAACAGTCAGTGTGTCACTACCGCGTGACAGAGAGAGCTCAGTCAACAAGTTATCGCGTTTGCGCGTTCCCCCAGAGACGATCTACACAACACAGATGGACGACACAGCCCTGCAGATCGGGGTGAACAGTCAATCCCTTTACTGTAAAGATTTGTTCCTTTTACGCAGAGGCTGCGCTCTCGAGAAGGAAGTGGTTTTTGAGGCGTTTTTTGTGTGTGTTATTATTGCTCGTACTGTTTGTCCTGAGTCAGTGTTCAGTCTTGGCTCGGTCTAATTTACTTGGTGAACCTCCAAACATAATACCCAAAATGGGCCAACGATATATGTGTTCAGTGTTCTGTAGCATCACCTGTTTCCAGGGGATCACATAGGAGACGGACCTGGACATGTAAACAACAAGCATGCCAATGTTGCTCGCTGTTAGCTTAGCCAGCGTGTTATGTGACAGCTATGGGTCCAGGAAATGTGAGAGCGCAGTTCAGTTTGCCAGAGTTACAAAACAGCACACAGAGGCTCGGGCAGCTGTATGGATCCATGTGGTGTCCACGAATGCATTAACGTTACCCGTCAGCTCGGTACGGTAGACTAGTTAGCCATTAGTGAAGAAGAGATGAAATTACTTTTTCTCGCCTGTCTCAGTCCAAAAAGTGGGAACTGTACTACAGCTGAGAGAATAAGGTAATTTGTTTTTTATAGCGAAGTGCAGCTATAGCTACAGCAGCTGTTGCCAGCCATTAACTAGTTAGCCTATACATTGTGTGTGTAGTACATACAGAATGGCTACCTCATTTTAAAAGTGAATCTGACTCCTTGACAGCTCAGTGGGTTCAGTGAATCAACTGCAAATGCATATAGACAGGATGGCAAAAATAACTGGCAGCAACTCAGATAACATGATATCAAGATCCCCAGTATGTGGGGATAAGTTATAGTACGCTAGCCCATGAGTCAAATAGAAGCATAAATGTCTTCATATGTGTTGTCGATGTTATTGCAACTCTCAATTTGTTTAACTAGCATAGCGTTACTTCCTGTGCTTCCAGTCATAGACTATAGGCCTATAGTCACATGTTCCTTCCTGTATTCTATTCTAGCTGTGGTTCTCAAAGTGTTTCACACCAAGGACCCCCTAAACTGACACAGTCATTCTGTCATTGTGTTACTTATGGTTGGAATTCTAGTGAAAATAAATGATTCCCCCTCAAGGACCCCACTTTGAGAACTGGATTTGTATTTCACCATGCTGAATCAACTCATTCTAATTTTATTGTAGGTCCCACATTGAATCTGCAGGTCACACGTGTGATCTCAGAGATGCCTCCGAATTCCGATCTTCAGCTGAGGTGGCAAACCTAGTCGCTCAAAATCCACCATTTGAGGGTGCAGTGGCCATCCATCTGTTCAAAGCAGGCAGGCTTCTCTTAGGTGAACCTCCTCCCTATATCTGATCTGCAGCATTCTCATCTCTCCACACCTTCAGTCATTTATTCACTGTTATTGGCCCAGTGTCAACTTAAATGGTAGACCTACATCTGTTACCCAAGTATCGTGCAATTGTCAGGACCTTTCTGTTTTATGTGTAACCTTTACACCAGACATCCAGGTACCCTTTGGCGTTATCTTTGGAGGAACAGACATCAATGAAGATGTGAAAGTTGAGCAGAAGCGTGTGGTCATGGAGCAGGTGCTGCTGAAAGCCAGGTGACATTGATACAAATTACCATTTTTAGATAGCGATGGTGTGGGGGAAAAGTCACACACCACTAACCCACAAGCCAACAGAGTGATAGTATGATGGTGATAACACTTGTGCATCAAATATTGATGAATTCTGTGATAAATCCATGCATATACACCATACATGTATAATATGAAAGTAAGAAAAAATGATTACTATAAAACCAATAGAACAACATTTTTAGAGAATTAAAAAAAAGGATAAGACATTTTCCACTAATGCTTAAATTGTTTCATTGCATATTAGAGTGTATACTGTACAGTTTATTTTGTACCTAGTATGTATAACATGTCCCAGCAAAAGATCTTCCTATATTAAACAGAACAGTATCTGTGGGAAAAGGAGATCTTCCACAGCCTGGATTACTGGCATGAAAGAACGAGATTGAACAGATCTGCCATGCAGGCCATCCCCCAGGCTGTGTGTTCTCTCCTCCCCCAGCTTAATATTAATAATAATAGTCATGCACACAGCAGGCATATCACTATCAGTGCCTGTGCTTTGTATTGTCAGACCCCATGCGTCTTCATTCATTCTGATTTTAAAGACACTAGGACATCCATCTAGTAAAGCTAAGGGGATAATTGCCTTCAGAGAGAACTTGTGCGATCCAGGGTCCCATGACTTCAGGAGTCTAAATGAGCGCACCTCCTGCTGTTGATGCCTCTTCACACAAACCTTGATCATGAAATTCACTCACCACTCCCTCCAGAGCTTGTTGACCCATTCCATAACACACACACACACACAGAGGAAAAAACACCCCACGGTCCTTTGCTCAACATTCCCTTTATTTTCTTTGTTGTATTCATAGTATATACATCTCTAAATCCTTTGCCCTCAAACTGCAGGGAGCTTTTCCACTCTCACCTACTCGGTCTTAGCCTTCAGACTTATGTGTTTTACTGTTGGTGTTACTAATGTAGCTGCTGTTGTTTTCAAGGCTGGGAAAAGGGTCAAACTCACCATCAATGAAAAAGAAAGTAGAGCACGCACATCCGCTCTGTAGAGCAGGTGCAGAACAAACCACCGATCAACTTGAAAAATAAAATCCAGTCCGCACACAGAATGTTAACACATAAACTGACATATCTATTTTATTTTCCAAGTAAAACTCACCAGTCACCAACATCAGACACGATAATTCTCACCACAATGACACGTGTGCCCCTTGCAGGGGTGATAATGTTTGTTTTTGTTTCTTCTTTTCACACCAGGTTTGCTGTTGCATTTACTGAGAAACTGAAAGAAGAGGCAGAGTTTTTTTTGGTATGATAAAACTACTTTCTATTCTTGCCTATCATAGACTAAGTGTAATAAGCATCAGCAGATTGGATGATGTTGACTCCAGTCTGTCGTTTACTCTAGTCTAATAGTTCACCAGCATGTTTATGATGGCCTGAACAGATTGACAAAACTACTATAAATGGGATGTAATGTCGACAACACTAGACAGACTTTTTACCGTTTTGTTCATTTTGATTACTTTCCCGTATTACAAAGCAAAAGCGAGACAAATCTAGGTCATTGAACAAGTGAGTTTTTTTTTTTTTTTTTGCACTTTACCGCACATCAACTGACAGCGGGGGCCTGACAGCTGCAATAAATAAAACTGAATGCTTTTTTACTAGGCAAACACAATATCCGGCCCTATCCCATAATAGTGTGGCATTAAAACAATATCACTGTGTTTTATTCTCATATTAGATTCCACCCGTAGGCTGAAGATTGAGGCGAATGGCATGCTTTGTCTCTGTCATTTAGTGCTGACAGCAGGCAACCAGGACAAGACACTGAGAGGCATTTGCCACGCGTTTTATTGAGACAGAAAACACACATATATACGGGGGTGGATCTAGTGTGATAACATACAATCAGTTCCCTTTCCATCCCCTCTGATTCAATTTGTGGGCTCATCCCCGTCACTTAGGAAAAGACTGCCTTCCTGACTTGCCCTTGAAGTTTGTAATTCTGTTCAAATAGGCCAAGTTTGAAGAGTAGCAACTAAGACCACGAATTGTCTTTATCCATCGTCGGGCCATCACAAGAAAGTAACCCCGCTAGTAATAGCCACATGTATTTGGTATGCGCAAAATGTCGCCTTTCCGTTATTGCTTTATTTAAAACATTTCAATGTATTTATTATGTGTTGATTGCTATTTTAACTAGACTTTTCCACTGCTTTATCTCCATAGCTCTCCCAGAGCAGTAAAATCTATGTCCAGCCCCAAGGTAAGCTCTGCAGGATGAAATATCCCCTTGTCTGTTGCTGTGCATCCTTGACTCTCATTGCAGTGTTGCATTAATCAGCTGTGACACCCCCCCCCCCCCCCCCCTCCATTATCATACTCTCTGCAGCACACAGTTAGTATTTGCTCTTGCCATTGGCTCTTGCATTCTGTGCTGTGTCCCACCAGTAGCCTTGTTTGGCAAATAGTGTCCCTTCATACTGTAGTTTAGAGGAGAGCCGCCGGCCGGCTGCATGGCTGGCCAGGGACCAGTGGATGCGTATTTCTGTATGGCTGTCACCAGGTAGTAATATATGTAGTGCTTTTTTACACAGTCATCACAGGGAGTCACAGAATGCCGTGCTGGTTGTTGTTGTTGATTAATGCAGACTGCACTTTAGCGCATGCTTTTTGGAAAATAATCAAATATGAATCTATTCACCATAACCACTTTGATTTATTTTCCAAAAATTTGAGATGTCACATAACTAACAAAAGAACAGTATTGGAGAAATTGTAGCGGCTTCTGTTAGAACTTAAGTACTTAAGTCACTAAAATGACTCAATGATTCAAGACATGAGCTGGATGTCAGCTCTGATACAGGAACTTTGCTAGGAGCCAATATGACTTGCTACAGTACATGTTCCTTGCCTTGTATGATCCATGCTGCTTGGTTTTAAAGGCATCAAGACCGAGGCGACTGAGAAATTCTGCTGGACTGAATTCTTGAAGAGCACAGGTACTGTTACAGCGTTTTTTGTTTGTTTTTGTTGTTGTTTTTCTGTTTTTTACTTAATGCTTGTTTCCTTGATAATAAGGGAATTGATGGCTAGACATGGAAACTCACGTATCCAAACTCCAGGCTTTGACCACTTAACTGAACAAGTGTAAAGAAATACACACAGATGCCAATTTGATTTCACTCAATTGATAGAACTTATGCCTTTAATTAAAATAATTCCAACTGCAAACAAGACTGTATAGGACATTTTAAAAAGAATAATGTATACACATATATAATGTACATGTTTCATAATTCAAATGTATTTGAGCCTGTTTTGATCATTTACCATAGGCTGTTGGTTTACTTCGGCTGCAGTGGGGGTGGGTGTGTTGGGTGGGGTAGTTATTGATGACTTGTTATTGACATTATAGTGAGCCCTGTAACTCAAGTTTAACACACAGTAACTCACACGTCTCTCAGTATACTCTAAGCCAGTGATCCTCACTATTTCTTCGATGAGAGCCGCACTGGCAGGACAAAGTCAATAGGAGAGCCACTTTTACCGCAAAACACCAAAAGCCACCCCAAACAAGCACATCTGCCCACCATTTTTTTGTGTATTATTGTTTTACACACACACACACACACACACACACACACACACACACACACACACACACACACACACACACACACACACACACATATATATATATATATATATATATATATATATATATATATATATATATAGGGGGGGGGGAATGCAATTTCTTAGAGCCGCCAACTAAAGCTTCGAGAGCCGCCAGCGTCTCGCGAGCCGCGCAATGAGGAACTAGGCTTTAAGCTATGGCAGTGCAACATTAGCTGACTATTAGACTTCCATCTGCTTATCAAGGCTTCTTTTCAAACGGTGTATATATCTTCGAAATGGCTGGTTTACCTATTCAAGAGAATATAAAGTAATGCGGAAATTGTAGTAGAAAATGCTCAGTAACGTTCATTTATGCACAAATTCGCTCTTGTCAGGATTGATTAAAGCTTATTTTGAATTGGGTCGTGATGGTTTATAATTTAAAAAAAGACGGTCCCCAGAAAAAAAAGTTTCGGAAACACTGATTTAGATGCATCAAGATGGGGGTCCCTATGTTGCATCTTGTCTATAGGCTAAATCTCCAGAAACACTCGTGTTCCTCCACCAATTTCTCTCCCAACTCCTATTGGACTAGCTCAGTAAATATATGCCATTACTCCTTCAGCACACAGGGCCCGGGCTTTCAATTGGACATTGCAGGATGGTGTCCATCCCAGGTACATTAGCGCTTGGGGAGAGCCACAGCAGTTGATGAATAGCTCTCCACACCACGGCCATTTGTCACCACCATCCTCGACTGGTGCCAGTAATACTAATTGCCCACCGTCACCGGCCCATTTGTTACAGTTGGAAATGGGAGTCGCCACTATTGTGTTTTTCTCCAAATGTGATGAAACCACTGTAATCTGGCTTGTAGTTGTTTTTAGGACTGTAAACATTGTTGAGTCTGTGTGCGCGTGTGTGTGTGTGCTGTCAACGGTGCGGTCTGAAGGTGTTCATTTGTATGAGTCAATTAGTCTAATTGCGCAACCTTGGTCATGTGGGTCAGATGTGTTTCATAACGTAATAAAGAACAGTCCTACCGACGTATCCCTTCTTATAGAATTCTCTAATAATAATAAGCACATTGTTGTACACTAGCATAAGCAGTGCTTCTATGTCTGTTTATAATATGAGATGATCAGGCACCAACTAGGGAGCCAGGCAGCTGAGATTCCTTTCAAATTAACTGATCATTAATTAGCTCTATACCTCCGGCACTAACGTGCCGTGGGACAGTACATAGCCTGTACTTTTCAAGCAGTGTTATTATTTTTCATTGGTGGGTGCCTTTACCCCATGCTGCCTACCAGATTAACTGTTCCAGTTCCCCATCATAATCATAATGACACTTTTTGTCACCTCCTACAATTATTGTTCTTATTCAGTCTTCATAACTTCAGTTGTGTTTCAGTTCTCCTCAGACACAACAATACAATCTGACAGAGTGGACTCCTGCACCGACCTGTATTCTTCCCTGTCAACTCTCATCCTCCTCACGTCTTCACACACACACACTGTCAGCACAGTAGGGGGCACTTGCATCTTATCCATCCTCAGATCTGAACTGCTTTTTTCCCCTTTACTTTACTTTTTCTTTTATGTTACCTTCTTGTTAAATTGGAGCATATTGATTTAGTAAAAGTCTTTCACTCCCCCATTCGGTGTGTGACATAATGTATCATTACCAAAAAATGTACTAAATAATGAAATCTCTATTTGTATGTAGGCCAGCTCAGGCGTATTGAAGGTGTGTGCAGCTTTGACTGCAGGGACTCAAAGTTATTCTGAACTTCAGAATGACTGAAGGAACAGAACTACTCTGAGGTGGCCCAGGCGGTGCAGTGGCACCCCCAAAGACCTCCACCTCAGAACATGACAGAGGCAGAGCAGTCATGCTGCCTGATTGACGATACTTGACTGCGTGTGTTGTGTTTGTGAGCGTGTGTTTCTCTCCTTTGGGTGTCGTGTAAGCCCTGAAGGCACAGGCGTGGGGATCCAGAAGCTGTCGGTCCATGAAAGCGGCGCGGTACGTGTTGCGCGCGGCCCCCCGCTGTGCATCTTGGGGCGCTGGGTTCAAGTGTTCGAGGAGCGCTGGGCGGGGAAGAGCAGCCGAGTGGAGTGAGGAGCAGCGCGCCGGAGCACTGAGGAGTGAGGGGGTAAAGAGAGCGGGGGGTCCGCTAACACGGAGCAGTCGCACTGTAGTGAGGAATATATAATAATATAATATCCTGGAATTCCCTCAAGCCTTCACTGAAGTTGTTGTATGAATTGATTATAATAAGGAGAGGATGAGTGACATTGACATCATCAACCCCAAACATCAACATGCTAAATAGACGTTTTGTGTGTCGCACTCTTCTTTTGTTTTCTATGGAGTGAAGGAAAGCCATGATGAGAGCCATCCGATTCCACTGCTTTCATTGAAGAATAATCTAACAGGAGATTTGGGTTCCAAGTGTAACTGGCTTTAGTTTGTCCCTAAATTCTTTTAGGGTATTCAGAACCTTTTATGTGTTTTAGATGTTGTTCGGTACAAGGGGAGGATCAAATAATGGAAACGCCTAACAATCTGTGAAGATGAAGTACCTAATAACTAAGAGGACCACCCAGAACAGCTTTTAAGTCTTTGAAATCCTGCCATGCAAGTCCTGAAATGTGCGTACTGCTGGGGTATTAGACCATTCTTCAAGAAGAAACGCCTCCACTTCTTGTCGGGTTTGAAGAATGTTGAAATCTTAGGTACAGTTCCACAAAGGTTCAGTTCATGTTTAGTGGTGATTGGGGAGGCGTTTGCCTTCATCCTGGTGTTCATGAAACCACACTTGAAATTCGTTCGCAGTGTGCCGGGTCATTATCTTCTTGTAGTATGGGGATATCATCAGGGAACAGTACTGTACTGGCACCATAGGGGGCATCTTATCCTGTAAAATGGCCTCATATTCCTTGGCAGGTATACGACCATGCAGAGCAATTATGGGTATGACTCCCACCACATGATGGCTGCCCATAGCATTACGCTTTGCCACAGTGTTTAACAGACACGTTGCCACAGTGTTTAACAGTTGACAAAACACATTGGGGTCTGGAGGCATCCTTCGGGTTTCCAAATGTAAACTTGTCTGGATGTGGTTACTTTCTCTGTTGCTCAGGGGTTCAGCAATAGTTAGTAACTGTTGTGTAGTATCCGTCTGTCCCTGTTGGTGACTCTTTCTCTTGCCAGGTAAAATATTTTTTCAGTTTTTGTCACCGATGAACCTGTAATTAAGGCACCAGCTGTTTGTCTTATATATGAAACTGAATCGCTGCTAATTGGCATTCAACTTCACCTGTGTAGCTGCCTTTGTAGTTGTGATTTATTTAGTTCAAAGTCCTTTTTCATGCTGTGATTCATATTGTCCACTCCCTGCAGGCTCTGCTCTGTGTCCACTCCCTGCAGCCTCTGCTCTGTGTCCACTCCCTGCTCTGTGTCCACTCCCTGCAGGCTCTGCTCTGTGTCCACTCCCTGCAGGCTCTGCTCTGTGTCCACTCCCTGCAGCCTCTGCTCTGTGTCCACTCCCTGCAGGCTCTGCTCTGTGTCCACTCCCTGCAGGCTCTGCTCTGTGTCCACTCCCGCACACGCAGAGTTACTGATAAGCATTAGGGGGCTATGCAGAATGCCCTTCTAAAATCAAAGGCAGATGAACAAAAATGTGTTTTGCATACATACAACGCATAGATGAACAAAGAGAGAGAGAGAGATATAAAGGTTTGCTGCTCTCACAACAGATGATTTTGTTTTGTGCAATTTGTTTTCTTCCCCTGTGGAAAGATTGTTTCTTAATTCCCAGGGATTTATTTTATTTTATTTTGTTGAGCTTGAATGTCTTGCTCATTTAGACAGGTCTGTGCTCTGCTATGCTTTCCTAGACATCCTCAATCCTTTTCTGCAGCTTGTCCAGAGGTAGTGATGAGGGTATTTACCTTAGCCGATGTGCATTCTCATCCCACGAATCACAGCAAGGAAATCCAATGCATCCACAGATGAGGAGCTTTTTTTTGACAGTCGGCTCCTAAGGATCAGGGTCAGTGCCAGACTCCATGCTGTTTAATAGCATTAAACGAGCTCCCTCAGCCTCCTGAGCTGGACTTATCTGGCAGCCGGGGATTTCAACCAACGTACACTGTCACTGTGCTTTAAGCACCTGTTTGTGTCTGTCTATATGCTATTATTTTCCAAATGCCGTGTGCCTCAGTTTGTCACAGACACTTAGAAAATACATTTTATTCTGGGCTTTTTTTTTAAATTGGTATACATTTCGGTGCTGCATTGCTTTGCTAACCATGGCATTGAGTTTCATTGTCTCAACTATTTTATGATCCATCCATTCAGGTCAGTGTCAAGCAGAGAAGGTCAGGGATCAAAAATGGATTTGCTGACACTTGGGTGGTTAACCCTCTCTTGTTTCAAGCTGTTATAGATCTGCTTTTGTTTCTTTAAAGTGGCGTTCTTGTATACTGAGGCAACAGACCTTGACCCTTAAATGTTGCCTTCATACTGAACTTAGTGTGAATCTATTATTATACTCAAATCCAGGTACCGAGGTGTGTAAGTTTGACTTTGTGTCTGCGCGCGTGCGTGCATGTGTGTGTTTGTATAGAGGATATAGGATTTATGTATTACTTATTTCTACAGGCACAGTCACAATGGCAAAGTAACACCACATTTTATCTCAGCACCAAAGTTATCCATAGTATCCATCTTCGGAGAATATTGATGCACATTTACATTAGCTGTCCTTGCTCAGGGGCACTTGGGAAGTATTGGGTACTGTCAGTCCTACAACTAGCAACCCTTCAGCCTCTAGGTAACTTCCCTACACGACCCGCTGCCCATCTGTTTCTCAGTAACAAAAAGCCATAACACCATTGCAAAGGTGTGACTGGTCTATGTCACCTGACTCACACCTTCCTTATATATTCAATCCTATGGAAATGTAATTACCTGTACAAGGTGTATAATAAGAAATAGAGAAGAGAAATCAGCCCCTGACAGGCTGGTTGAGCATGTTGCAGTAGTATTAGTGCATGGCTGAGTTATTAGGGTCAGGACCTTTGTCTGACGGCAAAGAACTTTTATGGAAAGAAATGACAGCTCCATATTGCCCCATTGCAACATCAGCGCCCAGCAGCCTCCGCCATTTTTTATTTTTGGAAGCGTGACAGCACCAAAAGAACCTCGCACAGGCTCGCAGTGGTCAGCTGCGGTAGCGCTGGCCACTATAATCAGCCTCTCTAAACAGTAACTCAACGGGAGAACACTCTAAACTTTGGGGATTCACATCTTTTCCGGGCATACTGCAAATCTTGATTGAAGTGGTGTAGTGCAGGGATGTAAAACAACAACCATATTGTGGAAACTAAGCAAAATTTTTCGTTTTCTTTGTTTAGTTTTTTCAAGATACACCTAATGAAAAGGACCCGAGGTTCAACTCCCGTTGAGTTACTGTTTAGAGAGGCTGATTATAGGGGCCAGCGCTACCGCAGCTGACCACTGCGAGGCGCATTCTGTTTCCAAAAATGGCCGGATGTCGTCTCTTTCCTTCCACGCTCTTTGCTGACGGTGGTCGTGACTCGTGACGTGAGGGCAGGTGCAGCTACAGCTGGCGTAGTGCACCGCCGTGTGGTTGGGAGGGCAGGTGCAGCTACAGCTGGCGTGGCGCACCGCCGTGTGTCTGCCAGATCGCCACTAATCTCAGGATGGAACATGAAAGGTGAATGATCTGCAAAAAGAGCCCATTTTAGTCTCGCCTGCCTTTGAATTAAATGCCTGGTTTCCCAAAACATTTGATGTTGTACTGTAGTGCGATGCGGAGTCGGCTAATTCTACTCTGGGGCTTCTTCGCCGAGCAAATTGTCATCCATTTGCACAGGCTGTGTCGTTATGATGGCGGTATTACGCACTGATTAGGCTGCAACCTTCCGCTGGTTTTGGCAGACGATCTCCCCGCTGAATGTTCCAACTCTGATCAGAGAGTCATGTGAGCACATTAGTCACCGCTGTCTTCTTGTCCTCGTGACCTTGGCTGATGTATTGCTTTCATTATCTGCCGCTGTCGTTGGGATGTTCATTATGCAGTGTGTTTTGATACTGTCTGTACCAGCCTGTGTGTCTGGCCTCTCTCCAGGTGTGAGGAGCGACGATGCGGATGAGCTGCATGTCTTCCTGTTGATCTGTGGCCTGCGAAGAATCAAGGACCCCCTCTATCTGGTGGAGGTCTTTTCAGGTATGTGGTGGTGGTAATAAAACACCATTGGAGCAATATCTAGTGTGTGGACTCTTACTGTATCTAGTATGGTATTTTCAGGTGTACTATCCATTTCTTATATAACGGTATATATATATACTGTAGGTAACAAACAATAGAGGGTATGCATGTGATGTCACAGAGGCAGAAGTCATTGTGGGGTCACGCCCACTGAGTCACAGCAAGACTGAGCTTGAATGCAGTAATCAGCCTAGATAACTGACACCTGCTGCTCAGGGAGGAATTTGACACTCATTTTGGCACTCATTCCCGATTGAGGGGGCGTGTTCCAGTGGGTGTGCATACCCTCTATAGAAAGGAAACAGATGAGTAAATGATGGATGCCACAAATAGGCCTGTGACGGCTTAAGTCTGTTCAATGGTTCAACCCCAAAAGTGGAACAGGTAAACCCCTAAAGTACAAAGCCATTCTGACTGTTCCTGCCCTGGAGAAGTCTTTGGAACTGAATGCAATTGCCTTCATCCACTGGCCACAATTGCTAACTGGTTATATGCCATTGCTACCTCAGTCACTACTAGATCTCAATATGAACAGGATAGTCTAGTCTGACTCTGCTGCATGCAACAACATTAAACAAACTAGTGCAGTGCAGTGCCCGTTCCCCTCCCTCCCCTTCCCCCTTTCACACATCATGCTGAAATTCGCTTTCTTGGGTCCCCAGCAGCATACCCGCCAAGTTTGAAGTCGATCGGACGAGCAGTTCTTGAGATAAACCACTTTTTGTGTTGCCAGTAGGTGCCGCTATGACTATGCGCTATGACTCCGGCGGGTTCCCAGCAGTGCAGTCCCCAAGCTTGAAGTCGATCGGACCAACGGTTCTCCAGATATGCGAAGGATAGCATACTGACACACGCAGACAGATCTGCCGTTATAGTATAGATGACAGAATGGTGTTGGATCTCCACAGTTGAGTTGCAGCTCAACTCATGTTGCCCCAACACCCTACAAAAACACTTTATCTGTCTGATTAGCAACATCAGTGAGGCCTTTATTAATTCCTGTTTCACACAATTGTGGTAATATGATACCACTAGAGGGCAATAGACCTGGGTCAAATAGTATTTTCAAAAATTATTTGTGGAGTCTCCACAAACTCTTGTGTCATCGCTGTCAACGTTTGGTGTCTTTCAGAGTGGCATTGTGAGGACCCCCTGAACGTGTTGGTCATCATTGGTCCAAAGGTAAGTGGTTATGATGGCGTTGATCTTCCTGCACACCTGTCGTCTGTCTCCCGCTGTAACTGTGTCGCTCTGTGCCGTTGACGTTACCTAGCAACCTGCCCCGGGAATCCAGGCGGCCTCTAATTGGATGTAGCAGAGGTACCAGCTGCTGTTAGCAAGCCGGAATTATGGCCAGCATTGAGATGGAATGGCAATCTTCTGCAAACTGGGAGAGGGTCAGCACTAGCAGTGGCCCTGTTTCCTTTTGTGCCTCTACCTGGCTGACTGCTTGACAGAGTGGCTGGATTGCCTACTTCACTTAATCTCTTGGCTGATGAGCGAGCTGTATCGAGTGGCCTGTGTTTGGTGCAGTCCTGTGGGCCCCGCATCCTCGTGACATTTTGCTGCTGTAGATTGCAGCCGAGGAAGCTTGTAGTCGGATCAGGGGGAAGTCGAAACGCCATCATGCTTCTGTCCCACACACGACGAGACGATCACTCCAAACGTCACACGCACAGGCAATGTGTCCTCATGGCAAGCAAGTGATTTAATTGGGATAATAAAGTTGTAATTATATATAGCTAGCCAGACTATGAAATGCTATAAATCAACTGCCCATCCAGACTGTCAAATCAGAGGAGGACTGATTGAACGTTTATGTTAGGTGCTTGAAGTCCATCTGCTTATGGGGCTCCGGTGAGAAGAAGTCATACCCTGTGTCCGACAGTGGCAGCCTCAATGGCCGTACAGTAGCCGTGTTCTTTTCTCCTGATAAAGTCCCCCCTTCCTTACATTGATTTATCTTGTCCATTTCGCTCATGTCTCTCTCTCCTCTCTTCTCCCTGACTTGCGTTGATTATGACATCGATGTATTTTAGCGTCTCTTCTTTCTTTCAAACAGCGGTGTCAGACTGAAGGTATGTTCTGCTTTTGCTTTTGTTCAAAAACACCTTGATTAGAGTTGGGCCAGACGCTCGCCAGTCTCCACTGCTGGTTTACCGCTGCTTCTCCTCTCGCTCTGCTATGCTTTGTGTCTCTGTTTGATAAGAGGTGTTGTTCACTGGAAGCAGAGACATGTGATTCATGGAGGCGCACATGAATCGCTGTGTTGTTCTATGAAGGCATGTTTGTTTTGATTGATTTGTCTGTTTGTTTTAGATATGAAATGAACAAACCACATAGTCAAATATGATAAATAATACAAACTCAGTGCCATTCCCTTTAGTCCCATATTAGAATAAGGCCTGCGGTGCCCAGGCTGTCATGATCTCATATAAAATACTGCCTACTTGATTCAAGCACCGCAGCGTTCTTGCTACAGTGCCTCGGTTATCAAGAGGGACATTCAGGGCTGAGCCACTTCACTCCTCTATATCCCAGCTTTATCAAACATCACAATGTACAGCACGTTCTTTATTGTGTCGCCATTCAAAGGAAAT